>NC_091214.1:5926448-6226448 GCF_040958095.1 Procambarus clarkii | reverse complement strand
CATAGATATTATGCCAGAGAACGTATCAAATTACATTAGAGGAAGGGTAGAGGTAAATTCTAAAATAGGGGATTTGGCCAAGTTGGCAGAAAACTACCAATTGGCGGGCAAAAGGCCCAATAAAAATAATTATACCCCACAGAGTAGCAAAGCTTATACCCACAGCCAGTCCAGACCAGCTCATTCTAACCCTTTACCTAATGCACCTTCTGTTTCAGACATAACTAACCCTGTTAAAGTGTTTAGCCCAACGGCACCTAAAGGTGAACCGAAGGGTAATTCGGTTAGTAATGTCTCTTCTCCCCGACGTTTTTGTGGTCACTGTAATCGTCCAAACCACACTATTAGCCGTTGTTGGCAACTGCACCCTGAAAAAAGACCCAATGCTCTAGTTGTGACACAGGGCTTGAGGCTTTCAGAAGGGTTAGGGAGTAAGACCTCCAACCCACAGTGGTTGGACTTGCTTACCCCATTCTTATCGAAAGGGAGACTACTTTTGTCTGAGGGTTCTTCCTGGAAGGACGTGGTGATCTTCCGAGACACCGGTGCCATCCAGACTTTAATTTTAGAGAGTGCGTTGCAAGGTGCCAACACTCTCGACACTGGAGAGGTGGTACTGGTCGAGGGTGTCACTAGTGATACTCGAGCAGTACCCCTCCATAAGGTTACCCTGGAATCTGATTTCCACAAGGGTGTTTGTACAGTCGGAGTCACTTCATACCTACCTTTCCCTAATGTTGATGTAATAGTTGGTAATGATTTAGCAGGGGATAAGGTAGGGGACTCCAGACTGCCTATTATGTTGCCTACCCCTAAGGTTTGCCTGGATCCACCCGCCGCAGAGGATAATGTTGTGTACCCTGCGTGCGCGGTGACCAGGTCTATGGGACTTAAATGTAAGGGCAGCCCTGTGCTTGCCAAGGTGGTAAATCCCGAGGTCACGAGGAGCTTTCCGAGTGGTGAAAACCAAGTGGATCTCGCGGACACATTCATGGCCCGACTCGATGACGTGGCCGAGGACATTGTGGAGAGCCTGCCACCGCCATCTACAGAGAGTAGTGGGGAGGTGGAGGAGAACACTGTTGAGCCTCGGCCAATGGCATCTGACCAAGGCCTAGATGCCTCCTTGAGTGAGTTACAGAAAGCTGACCCCACTCTGGCAGATTGTCATGAGACAGCTGTCTCTATGGAGGAAATTGTAGACGCAGCAACTGGGTACTACTACAATGATCGGATTTTGATGAGAAAATGGAGACCACAGAGTGCTCCCTTGTCAAATGAGTGGGAGGTAGTCCACCAGGTTATGTTGCCGACCTGCTATAGAGAAAGAGTTTTGGCAGCTGCTCATGATGATCCTATGGAGGGACATCAAGGTATTAATATTACGTATCACAAAATTTTAAAGTATTTTTTCTGGCCCAAGCTGAAAAGCGATGTGGCAAAATTTTGTAATGCGTGTATTGTTTGTCAACTGGTTGGGAAACCAAACCAGACTCCACCTAAAGCTCCTCTAAGGCCTATTGTCGTGCCAGAGGAACCATTTTCTCATGTGGTAATGGACTGTGTTGGACCATTACCTAGAACTAAGTCTGGTAATATTTACCTAATCACGATGATGTGTATCACTACTCGTTACCCAGAGGCTTTTGCTGTAAGGAACATCCGAGCAAAAACTGTTGTTGCTCGTATGTTGCAATTTTTTTCCACTTTTGGACTGCCTCGGGTCGTGCAAACTGACAATGGTACTAATTTTAAGTCTGATGTTTTCGAGCAATTTTGTAAGGAACATGGAATAACTCATAAGGTTTCCAGCCCATACTATCCACAGAGTCAGGGGCTAATTGAACGTTTCCATCTAACTCTGAAGCAGATGTTGAAGACATCGTGCGAGAGTTCCCACACCTTCTGGGATGAGAATTTACCGTATGTTTTGTTTGCGGCTAGAGAGGGATTACAAAGTTCACTGGGCTGTTCTCCTTTTGAGTTAGTCTTTGGCCATAAAGTTCGTGGACCCTTGCAAATGTTACAGGAGAATCTGTTAGGGAACGTAACGTTAACCGAAGGTTCGGCTTTCTTTGCGCAACACCACCAGAGACTCAAGGACTGCAAGGCGGCTGCATTAAAGTATCTTGGCAAGGCCCAAGAAAAGATGAAAGAATGTAACGATGCTAAATCTAAGTTACGGGTATTTCAGCCTGGCGACCCTGTCCTGGTATTAAAGCCTTGACTAGGGAACACTATGTCCCACAAGTACGAAGGCCCCTACACTGTGACAGAAAAGACTGGGGACCTCACATACAAAGTGAGGCACTCTGACAAACGTAACCAGGTCATGCTCATACATGTAAATCGACTGAAGAAGTTCCAGGGCCCCAGGCCCATTGCACTAACCAATGTTTCCATTTCCAGTGAGAGGGGGGTTGATTGTTCTGGGGACCCAACTAATCTCATTTTCAATAATTCTAGTTTTGTGAATGCTGTGGAGGAACTGTCCCATTTGCAGATGGCCCAACGTGAAGAGGTGCAGTCGTTGGTTGATGAATTCTCCAGTCTGTTCGGGGAGGTCCCGACCCAGACTGATGCCATTTGCCATGATGTCGAGTTGACGGACTACACTCCCATTCGCCTTCAACCCTATCGGATGAGTCCAGAAAAGAAGGCCATCGTACGGAAGGAGGTCGACTTCTTGCTCCAGCACGGCCTCATCCGGCCGAGCCAGGGCTCTTGGTGCTCGCCCTGCCTTTTGGTCCCCAAACCAGACGGCTCCTGGCGATTATGCACCGACTATCGGCAGCTCAACAAGGTGACCATTGTGGATGCCTATCCGCTGCCCCTCCTCGAGGACTGCATTGACGAGTTGGGAAATGCCAAGTACGTTTCGAAATTCGACCTCTCGAGGGGGTATTATCAAATCCCACTCACTGAACGTGCTAAACAGCTCACCGCGTTCGTGACACCCGAGGGTGTTTTTGAGTATCAAGTGTTACCGTTCGGCTTGCGTAATGCCCCTGCCACGTTCCAGAGACTCATGAACTCTCTACTCGCTAAGGTGCCAAATTGTCGGGCGTATTTAGATGATATCGTGCTGTTTGACAGTAATTGGGCTGACCACATAGCTAGGTTACGCCTGTTGTTTGCCATCTTGAAAAGGGCAAATCTTACCTTAAATGCTAAAAAGTGTCATTTTGGCCAAGGCACAGTGACGTACCTCGGTTATGAAGTGGGCCAAGGAAAAGTGTTACCTCGGCAAGATAAAATCAATGCCATTCTGGAGTATCCAGTACTAAAGTCTAAAAAGGACGTTCAAAGATTTATCGGTATGTGTGCGTACTATCGACGTTTTTGTCAGAACTTTTCCAGTGTTGCCACTCCTCTCACAGACTTGTTGCGGAAAGCCTTTAAATTTAAGTGGTCATCAGACTGTGCAGAGGCATTTAAAAATTTGAAATTGATCTTAGCTTCCGCCCCAGTGCTTGCTAGTCCAAGGTTCGACCGACCGTTTAAAATTCATGTTGACGCGTCTGACTCGGGTGCTGGTGCAGTGTTGTTGCAAACTGGGGATGATCAGGTGGAACACCCAGTATATTATTACTCTGTGAAATTCGACAAGGCGCAACGCAATTATTCAGTGGTAGAAAAAGAGGCGTTGGCGCTAGTGTTAACATGTAAAAAGTTCGAAGTTTACCTCACAGGTAATATAGTGGAATTGTACACGGACCATAACCCACTAGTCTTCCTGACTCAGATGAAGGGTAAGAATAAACGCATCCTCAGGTGGGCGTTGTACCTACAGGACTTCAATCTTTCCATTACCCACCTACCGGGCAGACTCAACGTGATAGCCGACGCTCTGTCCCGGTTGCCTGAATAACATTCATCTGAGCCACAGAAAGCCATTTACCAACCGTCATGCTTTAGTTAATTTTTTTTAGGTTCTCCTGTGACATTAAATATTCCGTGTCCAATTTATTTACTTCCCTGTTCTTTTATTTTTTTTGTGTATGTTTTTTTTTCTTTCAGAGAACTCCTTTGTATTTTTTTTTGCAGAGAAATTGCTTTTGATTGATTTTTTGTTTTTGTCATATGTTTTTCTTTTTGTTCTCTGTATACTCTTACAAAAAAATATGACTACTATTCTAGTAGTCACATTTTTTTTTTCTCTGAAGGGGGGAGGAGTGTTACGACCCTGGGTTCTCCAGTGGAAACCAGAGGTCAAAATTGAGCTATTACACTTCCTAGTAGTACAGTTGGCGCATTGCGAATGGCAATTGTTTGTATCTTCCCTGCCAGACGTAAGACTATTATTGTTTCTCAAAGAGCATTTAAAGACTGAGCTGGGGGTTGATTATTAAATAATAACATAGGCACCAACTTTGCTTACTAATACTTTCTAATCATTCATAAAGTAACAATACGTTGCATAGGGGAAGATCTTTAATGTGCTTAGCTGCACGATCAATTAGGCTCCTTCTGGCACCACGACATGAGGGAGGCAGCTGGTCGCTAGCTCGCGCTTCTCTCTGGCTGGTGTCGTGCGGATAAGACCTACTCTGTGGCTGCACCCCTACTCTCCTCCCTTCTCCTCTTACTTATTTCCCTTACCTGAAGTTCCTGTATCCTTAAGCTAAGTACGGGGCATTAGTAAGTGTACCTACTCTGGTAGTAACTATTGGTGAGACCTGGGGTTAGTATTTGCCAGTGTTTTGTTTACCCTAAGTGTTGTGTTTTGTATTAGGGTACCACATGGTCTCACTACCCTAAGCTGCATCCAGCTTCAGTGCTTATCCAGTAGTACTTTACCCTAGCTTGTTATTAGTGTAAACCTTGTATCCTGTCTATGTGGACCAAGGCTTTTAACGTAAGATAGTGTGGTAAAGTTATTATTATTATTGTTATTGGTGTGAGTGTATATGGGGGGTTGTTAAGGGGTTAATAAATAAGTACATGAATTACAGAGTATCTCTTCTTCCAAGGTGGGAGCGCAGTGATCAACCCTTAGACTAACATATATGGTCTTATAGCAAGTTATTACTACTGTGGATAGTTTATTTTGGGGGCCGGGCCTTTTAGCTCTCCCATATTTGATACTCTTGTCTTCTAACTACCCTTACCCCTTAATAGTACCAGTACCCCATAGAAGCCCCACTCATATCAGCTGTAACAAGTTACCAGGGATGATATTATTAAACAAATAGAAAAACACAAACCAAGCAAATCCCCTGGACCGGATAAAGTGTTTACCAGGGTGCTTAAAAAATGCAAAGAGGAGCTTCGCGATCCATTGTCTACTATATTTAATAAATCATTAGAGTCAGGCAGATTGCCAGAGTCGTAGAAGATTGCTAATGTAGTGCCAATTTTTAAGAATGGAGATAGATCACTTGCGTCAAACTATCGGCCAATTAGCCTAACGTCTATTGTGGGAAAGTTACTTGAATCGATATTTGCAACTATTCGTTTTCACCTTGAAAAAACAAATTAATAAACGAGTCACAATATGGTTTAACAAATGGCCGTTCATGTGTAACAAAATTGTTATCTTTTTATTCTAGCATAGTTGAGGCAGTTGATAGTGGTTAGGTTTGCGATGTTGTGTACCTTGACTTTAGTAAAGTTTTTGATACAATGCCACATGAAATACTGATTAAAAAGATAGAGGCTCATGGTATTGGGGGTGCTATATTAAGAGGGAATATTGTATGGCTATACCAAAGGAAACAGAGTCAGTGTGCATGGTGTTAAGTCAGAGTGGGATAATGTTGTAAGTGGAACGCCTCAAGGCTCTGTATTGGGACCTCTGTTGTTTATAATATTTATATAAATGATTTAGATTCAGGTTTAAGTTGCAACATTTGCAAATTTGCCGATGATACAAAATTCGGTAGGGAAATTAACACGGAAGACGACTCACTATCACTTCAAGTTGATCTAAATAGGGTTTTGAAATGGTCAAAAGATTGGCAGATGCAGTTTAATGCTGATAAATGTAAAGTTTTGAGTCTAGGTAATGATGATAGAGTTACAAGATACGAGCAAGATGGTGCTGGGATCTGGGAGTTATGATCAGTAAGAATTTAAAACCAAAGGATCAATGCACGAATGTTCCAAACAAATAAATGCATGAATGTTCGTAATAAGGCAAATAGGATACTGGAATTTATTTATCAAAGCGTTAGTAACAAGACACCTGGTGTTGTTCTTCAGCTATATCTTGCTCTGGTTAGGCCCCGTTTAGATTATGTAGTTCAGTTTTGGTCACCGTACTCTAGAATGGATATAAATTCACTTACAATACAATACAATACAATACAATTTGATTTAGGTAAGGTACATATATACAATAAATTTTTACAAAGATTGATTGACTTATAGGTAGAGCTAGTACATACAATGCCTAAAGCCACTATTACGCAAAGCGTTTCGGGCATGATAAACTTAAATGACAAGCTTAATACTAATTGAGCATAATGAATTTATTTATTTATTTATTTATTTATGCATATACAAGAATGTACATAAGGAATGTGAGGATACAATTATGGTAATTACAGTCTTGTAAAGCCACTAGCACGCGCAGCGTTTCGGGCAGGTCCTTAATCTAAGAAAATAGAATGAAAAATGAATAGAATGAAAACAAGAAATGAAAACATAGATGAAAAAGCAGCACAAATACAATTATGTCGACAAACAGCGCTCTTTAAAGAAAAACAGACATTGGTTGACAATAGAAGGGTAAGGTAGGTTACAGGGAATTTATTAGGTATAGCTTCGTTTTTAACTTAAACTGGTTGAGAGAGGTACAGTCTTTAACATGGTTGGGAAGGTCATTCCACATTCTGGGTCCCTTGATTTGTAGAGCATTTCTAGTTTGATTAAGTCGTACTCTAGGAATATCAAAACTGTATTTATTTCTGGTGTGGTGCTCATGGGTTCTGTTACAACCTTCTATGAAGCTTTTGAGATCAGGATTGGCATTATAGTTTAGCGTTGTATATATGTATAATACACATGAGAGAATGTGCAGTGACTTAATGTCTAACATATTCAGAGATTTGAGTAGGGGTACCGAGTGATGTCTGGGGACAGAATTGGATATTGTCCTAATAGCAGCTTTGTGTTGAGTAATTAGAGGACGTAAGTGATTTTGGGTAGTAGAGCCCCAAGCACAAATACCATAGTTGAGATATGGATAGATAAGGGAGTAATAGAGAGTCACCAGGGCAGGGCGTGGTACATAATATCTGATCTTAGAAAGAATGCCCACAGTTTTTGAAACTTTTTTTGATATGTTTAGAATGTGTCCCTGGAAATTCAGCTTGTGGTCAATGAGAATGCCAAGGAATTTGCCATCTAATTTGTTACAAATTTGGGTATTGTTTATTTTAAGTTTTATTTTATTAGAGGATTTATTGCCAAACAGAATATAGAAAGTTTTGTCAATGTTAAGGGTGAGTTTGTTGGCAGTTAGCCACAGATGGACTTTATTTAGCTCAGTATTTACTGTGGCATTTAGAGCAAGGGGATCAGGACTGGAGTAAATGAAGGTTGTGTCGTCAGCAAATAGAATTGGTTTGAGGTGTTGGGAGGCATTTGGAAGGTCATTAATGTAGATGAGAAAGAGGAGAGGGCCAAGTATGCTGCCCTGGGGAACACCAATGTTGATGGGTAGGGTGGGAGAAATTGTATTATTCACAGAAACATATTGGAGCCTGTCAGTAAGGTAGGATTTGAGGTATTGTAGGGAGTGTCCTCTGACTCCATAATGATGTAATTTAAGAAGAAGGTTTTGGTGGTTGACAGTATCAAAAGCTTTACGCAGGTCCACAAACAACCCAACAGGGAACTCATTTTTATCAAGAGCTGTATGAATCGAGTTAAGCATACTAATAAGTGCATCGTTAGTGCTTTTTTTGGGTCTGAAGCCATATTGGCAAGGGCTAAGTATATTGAGTTTGGCTAGATATGAGTAAAGCTGCTTATAGATTAGTTTTTCAAAATTTTTTGACAAGTTTGGCAGGATAGATATAGGTCTGTAGTTGTTAACATCTGTGAGATCACCACATTTGTGGACAGGCGTTACTCCCGCTTTTTTTTAGAATATCTGGGAAGGTTTGGAGTTCAAGTGACTTGTTGAAGAGCAAAGCAATAGCAGGGGCTAAAGATCTGAAGGCTTTTTTGTAAATTAAAGTTGGTATCTCCTCAAGGGCACCAGACTTGGTTTTAAGGGAAAGGATTATCTCATTGACGTCAGTGGAATTAATAGGCTTTAGGTACAGAGACTGTGGATAGTTACCTGTAAGATAGTCCTTAATGTCAGTACTGGAAGATGGAATATCATTTGCAAGGGATGAACCAATGGAAGAGATGAACCTATTGAACTCAATAGCAGAATCAGAGGCTGAAAGCTGACCATCGTTATTAGACAGGAGAGTCGGTTTGTTATTTAAAGACTTCTTTGATCCAAATATTTGTGAAATTGTTCTCGAAGTTTGTTTAATGTTGCTCTTTATTTGGGTAAATTCATCTTCGTAGTATTTAGTTTTGGCTCGTCTAATTATCTTAGACAGCAATAATGAGTAATTCTTTGAGAATTCTTTGGAGGCAATTCCTAACCTATACTTCTTCTCAAGGTCATGTTTTTTATTAATAGATTTAAGTATTCCCTTTGTAAGCCAGGGATTGTTAAGCCTTTTGGTTGTGACTTGTTTTGTAAGCATAGGACAGTGGGTATTATAAAGGCTAAGAGTTTTTTGAAGAAAAGATTGCACTGCTAGGTTGATGTCCACTATGTTACCTAACTCGGACTCCCAGTTGACATTATCAGCAGCAGTTATAAAATTGTCTATAGCAGTTTCATTGTGTAGTCTAAAACGTATCTCTCTTGACTCAAGAGGTGGTTTGCTAATGTTAGTTAAGAGAAATGTGGGGTAATGGTCTGTAGTGCTATCGGTGATTATACCTGAAGGAAGCAGAGAGGTTATGTTTGTCCAGATGTGATCTAGCGTCGTGGCAGTGCTATCAGTGATTCTAGTAGGTCTAGTGATTAAGGGTATGAGGAAGCCCGAATTCATACAGTTGAGGAAGCTAACAGCAGTAGGGTGTTCAGGCTCGCAGAGGTCAATATTAAAGTCCCCTGCGATAATTAGGTGGTTTTTGTTCAGTCTGTTATCAAGTATTACCAAAACCAAAAAGTACCTAACTTCATCTATTTAGTTTCCTACACTGAGCTTTAAATTTGCTCTGTACCTAGTGGTACCCAATCTCCTAATTTTTATGTAATATCAAACAACCTTATCATTGTGTTCATTGCTGTCTTCTTTTATGTGCTAGCCATATGCTGTATTGTGACTACCAATTTTTGTCAACTACCATTCAAGCTGTCATTGCAATCAATCTTATATTGTTTCTGCTGTATTGTGCCTACCAATTTGTTGTCAACTACCATTTTAAGCTGTCATTGCAATCAATCATAGCTACCTATGTGCTTTAATATACTGTACCTATAATTTTCTCTCATCTTTTTTTTTTTCATTCCATGTAATCTGTTATCATTTTTTTGTCTATAAATTTTGCAAGTATTTACCTCCTTAAAATTTTCTTAGATTAAGGACCTGCCCGAAACGCTGCGCGTGCTAGTGGCTTTACAAGACTGTAATTACCATAATTGTATCCTCACATTCCTTATGTACATTCTTGTATATGCATAAATAAATAAATAAATAAATAAATTAGATTTCTAAGGTTTGAGTTGAATTCGGACACATCAGTGTTAGGAATTCTATAAACTGCACCCACAGACAGGACAGACTCGGCACCTTTGACTCTGAAGCTGGCGAAGATATACTCCCCATAGCAGTCTCTGGTTCTAATTTCTTTTAAGCATGTTAGTTCTTGGTGGTAGTAAAGAGCAGTGCCACCACCTCTCTGAAGTTGACGACAGTTGTGAATTGCTGAGTAGTTAGGCATGTTAAAGAGCTGAGTAGTATCCTCTTTCAACCATGTTTCAGTAAGTATAATAAAAGAGAATTTTTTGTCAATAGCTTCAATCAAGGCACTAACATCATCGAAGTGTTTACCTAGGGATCTAACGTTCAAATTGATTACAGAGATATTGTGATTATGAGTTAATACATTGTTTACATCATGTGCTGCAAAATATCTGTAATTTAGATCATTAAAGATTCAGATTCAGATTCAGATTCAGATTCAGATGTTTATTCAGGTAAGGTATATACATACAAGTGATGTTACATTAATGGATTGATATATAGATAGAGCTAGTACATACAATGCCTAAAGCCACTATTACGCAATGCGTTTCGGGCAAGAAAACATTAATATCTAGAACTTAATACTAATTGAGCATAAAGAATAAAAAGTGTTGAGAACAAATACAAATAAAGATAAAAAAAGGGGGAACATGACTGAAAAAGCAGCACAAATACAATAGGTTGACAAACAGTGTTGATTAAAAAAAAAAGAAAATAACAGACATGGGTTGACAATAGAGGAGTGAGGTAGATTACAGGGAATTTATTAGGTAGTGTTTAGTTTTTATCTTAAACTGGTTGAGAGAGGTACAGTCTTTAACATGGTTGGGAAGGTCATTCCACATTCTGGGCCCCTTGATTTGCAGAGCATTTCTAGTTTGATTAAGACGTACTCTAGGAATATCAAAACTGTATTTATTTCTGGTGTGGTGCTCATGGGTTCTGTTACAACCTTCTATGAAGCTTTTAAGATCAGGATTGGCATTATAGTTTAGCGTTTTATATATGTATAATACACATGAGAGAATGTGCAGTGACTTAATATCTAACATATTCAGAGATTTGAGTAGGGGTACCGAGTGATGTCTGGGGCCAGAGTTGGATATTGTTCTAATAGCAGCTTTGTGTTGGGTAATTAGAGGACGTAAGTGATTTTGGGTAGTAGAACCCCAAGCACAAATACCATAGTTGAGATAAGGATAGATAAGGGAGTAATAGAGAGTCACCAGGGCAGGGCGTGGTACATAATATCTGATCTTAGAAAGAATGCCCACAGTTTTTGAAACTTTTTTTGATATATTTAGAATGTGTCCCTGGAAATTCAGCTTGTGGTCAATGAGAATGCCAAGGAATTTGCCATCTAATTTGTTACAAATTTGGGTATTGTTTATTTTGAGATTTATATGACTAGAGGATTTATTGCCAAACAGAATATAGAAAGTTTTGTCAATGTTAAGGGTGAGTTTGTTGGCAGTTAGCCAAAGATGGACTTTATTTAGCTCAGTATTTACTGTGGCATTTAGAGCAAGAGGGTCAGGACTGGAGTAAATGAAGGTTGTGTCGTCAGCAAATAGAATTGGTTTGAGGTGTTGGGAGGCATTTGGAAGGTCATTAATGTAGATGAGAAAGAGGAGAGGGCCAAGTATGCTGCCCTGAGGAACACCAATGTTGATGGGTAGGGTGGGAGAAATTGTATTATTCACAGAAACATATTGGAGCCTGTCAGTAAGGTAGGACTCGAGGTATTGTAGGGAGTGTCCTCTGACTCCATAATGATGCAATTTAAGAAGAAGGTTATGGTGGTTGACAGTATCAAAAGCTTTACGCAGGTCCACAAATAACCCAACAGGGAACTCCTTTTTATCAAGAGCTGTATGAATCGAGTTAAGCATACTAATAAGTGCATCGTTAGTGCTTTTTTTGGGTCTGAAGCCATATTGGCAAGGGCTAAGTATATTGAGTTTGGCTAGATATGAGTAAAGCTGCTTATATATAAGTTTTCAAAAAATTTTGACAAGTTTGGCAGGATTGATATAGGTCTGTAGTTGTTAACATCTGTGGGGTCACCACATTTGTGGACAGGCGTTACTCTCGCTTTTTTTAGAATATCTGGAAAGGTTTGGAGTTCAAGTGACTTGTTGAAGAGCAAAGCAATAGCAGGGGCTAAAGATCTGGAGGCTTTTTTGTAAATTAAAGTTGGTATCTCCTCAGGGGCACCAGACTTGGTTTTAAGGGAAAGGATTATCTCATTGACGTCAGTGGAGTGATAATTGTCATAGTGATAAAAGTGATAATTGTCATAGATAGTGGATAAGAGGTTAAGTTCTGGGTCTATACTTGTCTGCATAAAAAAAGCTGATTGCAGGAAAAACAAGGAAAGAAAGGCAAATTACAAGGTAGAAATAAGCTGTAAAATAGGGAAAAAAATGTACACAATACTGTACAAAACAAACACAAAAGGGGCTTACAGGGGTACAATGGAGTAAGGGAGTATGGCTAGGCTAGGCAACCTAGGTAATAAATGAGATTAAAGAAAAAACATATAAACATGGACTATACAAAACACAAGATATAGAAATACAAAACAAAAATATAAACAAGACTAAGCAATACAAAAACAAATTGAGCAAAATAAAAGAAAAAATGAGGTAGATTGCTTACAAGTACTCTCAGGTACACTGTAAGTAACAATTTGCAATTTGAGATGCAGGCAAAGCCAGGGGTACAATGGAGTAAGGGAGCATTGCGAGGCTAGGCAACCTAGGTAATAAATGAAATCAAAGAAAAGTTGAATAATAAGCATAGGCAAATTTAAGCTAATGATTATTAACTATAAATAGTTCAGTTATGACTGTATAATTAATAAGACCTGAAGAACTATTAATGCACTCAATTAAATAATTTCAGTAAATGACTAGTTCAGAGTAAGTATTTATTTATTTATTTATTTATGCATATACAAGAATGTACATAAAAAATGTGAGGATACAAATATGGTAATTACAGTCTTGTAAAGCCACTAGCACGCGCAGCGTTTCGGGCAGGTCCTTAATCTAAGAAAATTTTAAGGAGGTAAATACTTTCAAAATTATAGACAAAAAATGATAACAGATTACATGAAATGAAAAAAAAGATGAGAGAAAATTGTAGGTACAGTATATTAAAGCACATAGGTAGCTAGGATTGATTGCAATGACAGCTTGAATGGTAGTTGACAAAAAAATTGGTAGGCATAATACAGCAGAAACAATATAAGATTGGTTGCAATGACAGCTTGAATGGTAGTTGACAAAAATTGGTAGTCACAATACAGCATATGGCTAGCACATAAAAGAAGACAGCAATGAACACAATCATAAGGTTGTTTGAAATTACATAAAAATTAGGAGATTGGGTAACACTAGGTACAGAGCAAATTTAAAGCTCAGTGTAGGAAACTAAGAAGATGAAGTTAGGTACTTTTTGGTTTTGCTTTTAAATAAGGCAAAAGTTTTACAGTTTTTCAATTCACTAGGGAGTGAGTTCCATAAACTAGGTCCCTTAATTTGCATAGAGTGTTTACACAGATTAAGTTTGACCCTGGGGATATCAAAGATATATTTATTTCTGGTGTGGTGATAATGGGTCCTATTACATCTGTCCAGGGAGAGTTTCAGAGCATGGTTTGCATTTAAGAACAGGGTTTTGTAAATGTAGTTGACACAAGAGAATGTGTGGAGGGAGTTAATATTTAGCAAGTTTAGGGATTTAAACAAGGGAGCTGAGTGTTGTCTGAAAGCTGAGTTAGTTATCATTCTGATAGCAGATTTTTGCTGTGTGATGATGGGCTTAAGGTGGTTTGCAGTGGTAGACCCCCATGCACAGATACCATAATTAAGATAGGGGTAAATTAGTGCATAATATAGTGAGAGGAGAGCAGAGTTAGGAACATAATATCTGATTTTGGAGAGTATACCAACTGTCTTAGAGACTTTCTTAGTTATGTGTTGAATGTGGGTGCTGAAGTTGAGTCTCTTGTCTAGGAATAGGCCAAGAAACTTGCCATCATCTTTATTACTGATGTTAATGTTGTCTATCTGTAGCTGAATTGCATTTGATGATTTGCTTCCAAATAAGATGTAGTAAGTCTTTTCGATGTTTAATGTTAGTTTGTTCGTTGACATCCATAAGTGGACTTTTTTTAATTCATTATTCACAACATTATTTAGTGTATGTGGGTTGAGGTTTGAATAGATAAGAGTAGTATCGTCAGCAAACAGTATAGGTTTGAGAATATTAGAGACATTAAAATCGTAACGTTTTATTTTACATTTTAACGTAAAGTTAAAAATTAAGTCAGAAAATGAAACAACGTGAACAACTTGAACGTGGCCAGCGTACGCTGACAAAATTAATTCCCCAAATTAGAAATCTTTCATGTGAAGAAAGATTAACAAAGCTTAAATTGCATTCACTGGAAAGGCGAAGAGTTAGGGGTGACATGATAGAGGTTTTCAAGTGAATGAATGGACATAACAAAGGGGATAATCATAAGGTACACGAAACAATGCGTGTAAATTGGATAAGCTTAGATTTAGAAAAGACTTGGGTAAATTCTGGTTCGGTAATAGGGTTGTTAATTTGTGTTACGGACCCGAGCCCAGCGTCCGAGCACGGAGCAGTGACGACCGCGCCATCTGTGGGTCAGTTCCCGAAACCCCCTCCAAATGAACGGCGCCATCGAGTGAGGACAGGAAATACCAGCCACAAGGGCTAGTTTCCCGTCCTGATCAGCTCATAACACAGCCGCTGCTGACCTCTGGTGAGGTGGCGCTTAGACAGCAACGCCATCTATGGAGTGGATAGGTGGGCGTTTGGGTCTGAGCCGGTAAGTGACGTGCCCTAAAGTGTCCCTATTGCTGATGACGTGTCTGATTACAGAGTCGACCTGGGACTGCTGTAATGGAAGTTGGGTCAGTCTACCCAAGGCAGCCGTCTTGTCTCCAAGTATTTGCTGCAGCTGCTGTGAGTCGCCCCCCGGATGAACACTGTGGTGTTAGCCTGCCTGTGAAGTGGCAGTTGAGGGATTGTCATACCCGGGACTGACTGGTGGAGACGCTTTATAACCACTGGGGTGTTGTGGAAAGGAGAGTGACCTGTGGGATCACACGAGACTCCTGACTAGGGCTCGCGACCTTAGTATCGATCGTGGAGTGGCCTAACCAGCGTTGCTGATTGGAACCTGCCAGCTACGGGCTGGATTTGTGGTTGACGGCCTCCACGACAGTGCCCCCAGTGAAACTGTGATTTGGCTGGCCTGTGGCCAGGGTAGACTCAAGAGAATCGAAGGATTCGTCGTAAGGCCACAAGAGGATTAAGAGCTTAGCCTTGTTGAGCACCGTGAACGTCCAGAGTCTTCAGAGGAAGACTACATTGTGTATAATAGTGTTTAACCCCCCCCCCCTTGTGTAACCTTTTATATATTATTTATGGTGACGGTAATAATTATATTATTAAGTTTTTGCCTTTATTTCCCTTCCCCTTTGATTTACTTGTGCTACGGATCACATCCCTTGAAAGCCACTACTAGCTTGGGGCCGGATACACTACCTCTAACAACATCAGAGAAAGAACCCGGTTGCGACCCAAGAGGGCCGTAACAATTTGTGGAACCAACTACTGGGAAACGTAGTGGAGGTGGGGTCCCTCGATTGTTTCAAGCGCTGGTTAGACATGTATATGAGTGGGATTGGGTGGATATAAATAGGAGTTGCCCAGTATGGGCCAATAGGCCTTCTGCAGTTACCTTTGTTCCTATGTTCTTATCCTGCAAAAAAAAGATGTTGTTGTTTTAGATTTAGCTACTCAGAACGAAGTGTCCATGTAGTACGGGCTATGGTGAGCCCGAAAAAATAGAGATCGACATAGCTTATATTACATTCTTTAGAAAGGTGAAGAATTAAGGGTGACAGGATAGAGGTGTACAATTGGATGAATGTCCATAACAAAAGGGATAGTAATAGGGTAATGAAAGTATCGACACAAGACAGAACAGAACACAATGGCATAAATTTGATAAGTTTCGATTTATGAAAAACCAGAGTAAATACTTGTTCGGTAACAGGGTTCGCGTAACATAATAGAAGTAGTATTAATTGATTGTTTGAAGCGGAGGTTAAACATATATTTGAATGAGATTGGGTAGATATAAATAGTAGCTACCTCTTGGGTGGATATAAATATCAGCTACCTATTAGGTGGATATAAATAGTAGCTACCTCTTGGGTGGATATAAATAGTTGCTACCTCTTGGGTGGATATATATAGCAGCTACCTCGTATGGGCCAATAGGCCTTCTGCTATTACCTTCATCCTTATGTTCTCATCAGCTTACCTCTCTTTTTTTTACTTTCTCATCTCTCCTTCACCCATCCCTCCCGTGTCCCATCCCCCCTTTTTTTTCTTGTTCTTACCTTTCACCTCTTGTTACCTGCTCTTCACCTCACTCTTGTCTTACATATGCCCGTGCCTCTTATGTCCTCTTCGGCCACCATTTGGTCACCACTTGGTCCGGGAGACATCTCCCGTCACGCAGGGTGCAGTCGCGCCTCCACAGATCTCCAGTATCAGCTCTTGATACTGGTAATGGCTCGAAAGGGCCACCACTTACGGGCTATTCATGCCCGTGCCACCTCTTGGGTGACTTAATCTTCATCAATCAATCAATCAATGTCCTCTTCACTAGCGACTTCATAACGGTCCAGAACGGACAGAAACTTCGTCGTCTCATCTTATTTACAGTCTTGTAAACTTATGGTGTGTAGTTTGGTCAAGATTTCTTCAGCCACGTTATTGTGAATCATCATCTGCACGAGATATTGAACAATTCCTGAACTTACGGGAACATAATCTCTTTCATATTAACTTGGAGATATGGAAACCAATGTAATGATTCGTACTGTTGATAAGCCTCACGAGTGTCTCGAGTGCTCAAGAAAATTCAGGTACCTTAGCAATTTGAAACAACACTTGTTAGTACATTCTGATGATAGGCCTTACGAGTGTTCTGAGTGTGCAAAAAAATTTAAGGGCCCTGGAACTTTGAGAAAACACCTTTTAGTATATACTGATGATAGGCCTTACGAGTGTTCTGAGTGTGCAAAAAAGTTCAAGTCCCCTGCAAGTTTGAAACAACATTTGTTAGTACATTCAGATGATAAACCTCACGAGTGTCCTGAGTGTGCGAAAAAGTTCAAACACCGTCACAATATGAAAAAAACACATGTTACTACATTTGGGGGATGAACTTCATAAGTGTAAATTAAGATTGTGGCAAAAGTTACAGTCTTCGTGAAAATAAGAAACGTGTAAGAGTGCATACAGGTGTGAAGAGTGTGAGAAAAGATTTAGTCAATTTTCAAATATGAAGAGGTACGAGTTGGTGCACTTTAATGATAAAGCTAATCAAGGCCAAAGTCAAGGCCAAAGCGAGCAACAAGAAGCAGAAAGTGAAAAAGGCATCAATTCCACGACATGTTAGTGAAGTTTGATGATGAAGTGTTTCCTCGAAACAATAAGAAGCGGAAAGTGTAAAATAGTGGATGCTCAGTGAATGATTTGGGATCATCTTACGTGTAAAAAAAATATTACCTAAAATAAAAGTTTCAGATCAATAAGTATTTTTATTTCTGCATTTTTATTTTTTATTACTGTTTCTTTTCACTACAACTTTGAATTGGGTGTACCTTAGTTTATATACTATTTCCTGTAAGTCTTCAAGACTTACTGTAGTAAGTAAGACTCCAGTAAGTTAAAAACCTTTTTTAAAATTATATAAAAAAAAAATTACTGGATAAAAAGACTCCAGTAATATAAAGAACTGCTACAGGTAAGCAGGTAATATAACGAATGAAGAAAAGGCGATGAGGTAGCTTAGTGACAGGGTGTATGGGGGAATGGCAATTCTTTTAACCATGTAGCTTAGTCGATTAAGGCAGCGTCTGGGATTCTCTCGGACGTAGGTTCGAATCCCTGTCACAGCCCTTGTTCATTTGATGCATCACGCTATTGTGATTTCTGTGTTCGAATTTTTGAAATCTATCATATTTATTTATTTATATATACACAAGAAGGTACATTGGGCTTAGGAGAGTACATAGCATTGATGATTCTTGTAAAGCCTTGTACGCATTGAGTTTCGGGCAGGTCCTAAATCTAGCAGCTTAACTTGATACCTGGTTGATGGGGTTCTGGGAGTTCTTCTACTCCCCAAGCCCAGCCGGGGCCAGACTTGACTTGTGAGCGGCCCGCAGGCCCACAGCCCGGTTGGTCCAGCACTCCTTGAAGGAAACAATCTAGTTTCCTCTTGAAGAGGTAGGACGTTGAACAACCGTGGACCTCTGATGTTCATACAGTGTTCTCTGATTGTGCCCATGGCACCTCTGCTCTTCACTGGTTCTCTTCTGCATTTTCTTCCATGTCGTTCATTCCAGTACGTTGCTATTTTACTGTGCAGATTTGGGACCTGTCCCTCCACTATTTTCCATGTGTATATTATTTGGTATCTCTCTCGTCTCCTTTCTAGTGAGTAAATTTGGAGAGCGTTGAGACGATAATTTAGGTGCTTAATCTCGTCTATGCGTGCCGTATATGTTCTCTGTATTCCCTCAATTTCAGCAATCTCTCCTGCTCTGAAGGGGGAAGTGAGTACTGAGCAGTGCTCAAGACGGGACAACACAAGTGATTTGAAGTACAACCATTTGTACTTCAAATTTGAGTACAACCAATGTGATGGGATCTCTGGTCTTGAAGGTTCTCGTAATCCATCCTATCATTTTTCTGGCTGACGCAATACTTGCTTGGTTATGCTCCCTAAACGTTAGGTCGTCGGACATCATTATTCCCAAATCCTTGACATGCTGTTTTCCTACTATGGACAGATTCGATTGTGTTTTGCACCCTGTATTATGTTTAAGATCCTCATTTTTGCTGTATCTGAGTACCTGAAATTTATCACCGCTATTTTCTGCTGCCCAATCGAAAACTTTGTTAATATCTGTTTGTAGTTTATCAATGTTTGTTGGCAGAGGTAATTTTCATGCTGATTTTTGTATCATCTGCAAAGGATGACACGAAGCTGTGACTTGTGTTTTGTCTATATCTGATATGAGAATAAGGAACAGCAGTGGTGCAAGGACTGTACCTTGAGGTACAGAGCTTTTAACTGCGCTCGGACTCGATTTTACTTGATTCACTGTTACTCTTTCTGTTCTGTTCGACAGGAGCATTCAGCGTCCTACTTTACCAATTATACCCATTGACCCCATTTTGTGTGCAATCACTCCATGGTCAAATTTGTCGAATGTCTTTGCAAAATCTGTGTATACGACATCCGCGTTATGTTTTTCCTCTAATGCCTCAATAATTTTGTTATAGTGGCCAAGTAGATGTGAGAGGCATGATCTTCCAGCTCTAAATCCATGTTGGATTATATTGTGGAGGTCATTGGTTTCCATGAATCTAATGACCTGACTCCTGATCACTCTTTCAAATACTTTTACTATGTGGGACGTTAGTTCAACTGGTCTATAATTCTTTGTGCCAGTGCTTTGCTACCACCCTTGTGTAGACGGGCAATGTCTGCTGCTTTAAGCGCATCTGGTATCTCCCCAGTGTCCAAGCTCTTCCTGAACACTATACTGAGTGCCTGTTCTACTGGCACTTTGCATTTCTTTATAAATATTGAATTCCATGAGTCTGGACCCGGGGCTGAGTGCATGGGCATATTGTCAATTTATCTTTCAAAATCTGCCTCGCTAGTGTTGATATCAGTTATATTTACAGGTGTTTGAGTATCATTCATAAAAAAATTGTCCGAATCTTCCAGTAATCCGAATGATTACTGTTTTATCTTTCACTATGTGATGGCGATTCAGGATAGTGTTGTGGTATTGAGAATAATGTTGCCTAATACCTCCGTCTTGCAAATGAAGTGTAAACTTAATGTATTCGTGGTATCTCTAATGTAGTATATATATGTCAGAGCTCAGTCTCCAGTGCTGCATTTGTATTGATAGTTAGTGCATCAGTACACCTAGTACATTATTACTGCGTTAATACACCTCAGACATGTCATTTCAAATAATGAGGAAAGCTTTACGAGTGTTGTTATAATAAATGACCGGACGCATCATTGCGTTTTCACTGCAAGGTTTACAATTCCTGTCAATAATGACTCGTATCACCTTCTTGTATGCCTGAGTGAATGTGTTTTTATAATGCACTAGATGCACTAGGAATTTATATGGTATACTACGTCCCTGGGCTTTGCTTAGAATATTTTTAAATAGGTTATATTTTGAATCCACATCGAAATCCCGTTTTACGTCACCTGTCGCTGGGTTCACGTCTAGCCCACACCCCATCCCCAAGACATTCCAATCATTTTGACCCCAAAAAATCCATAGGCTATTGAAATCAGCTTTTCGAAAATCAGGCACTTTAACAGAATTTTCTCCTATAGATCTATTCCATTCAATGCTTAATCTGATTTCTTTATCATCACTGTTCCCTAGCTCACTCCCTATTTCCATCTCCTTAATTTGTGTTTCCCTGTTAGTTAACACTAAATCTAAAATATTATTTCCCCGCGTTGGTTCCTAAATATGTTGCATAAGAAAGCAATCGTCAATTAATTCTAGGAAGTCTTCTGCTTCCTTATTCCCTGTTTTGTTCACCCAGTTTATTCCACTAAAATTAAAGTCATCCATGACATAAATACTGTTAGATCTAGATGCTCTAGATAGAAGCTTTGCTTCCATTCTGTCTAAATTTGGTGGCCTATATATAACTCCTATTATAATAATATTTGCTTTTTCGTTTAATTCTATCCAAATAGTTTCTGTGTGTGGCTCAGATTTGATTCCCTCTTTGAGACTACATATCAAATTGTCCCTAACATATATGGCTACTCCCCCTCCTCGTCTAATATATCTATCTGTGTGAAATAGTTTAAATCCATTTATTTGATATTCAGCTAATAGTTCTCTATTTTCTACATTCATCCACGTTTCGGTAAGTGCAATAATATCTGTTTCTTCTGTACAGATAAGAGCATTTAATTCGTTTATTTTGTTTCTTAGACTTCTACTGTTAGTGTAATATACCCTAAGTGAATTGTTATTTTGAGGCCCCTTCTCTTTCTGATCATTTTGCCAATGTGTTTCTCCATAAACATATATTGATGATAGAGTTACAAGATACGAGCTAGATGGTGATAAGACTGCGAAGTCGAATTGCGAAAGGGATCTGGGAGTTATGATAAGTAAGAATTTAAAACAAAAGGTTCAATGCATGAATGTTCGTAATAAGGCAAATAGGACACTGGGATTTATTAATCGAAGCGTTAGTAACAAAACACCTGGTGTGGTTCTTCAGCTATATCTTGATCTGGTTAGGCCCCATTAAGATTATGCAGTTCAGTTTTGGTCGCCGT
Source organism: Procambarus clarkii (assembly GCF_040958095.1). NCBI lineage: Eukaryota > Metazoa > Arthropoda > Malacostraca > Decapoda > Cambaridae > Procambarus > Procambarus clarkii. The sequence continues at coordinate 6,205,205 of NC_091214.1, read as the reverse complement.
ACTATAGAATGGATATAAATTCACTTGAACGTTTCCAGCATTTTACTTATTACGAACAAGATACGAGCACCATCTAGCTCGTATCTTGTAACTCTCGTATTCTTGTAACGTGTTCTCTTACAGGAGCGAATAGAAGAAGGTGTTGCTTCTGATACTGACATGGTGCTAGGCAGTGATGATGAGGAAGAACCTGAGGAAGAGCAAGGTGCACCTTGCGCAAGGTGTAAAAAGAGATAAGGAGAGCAAGAAGAAACTATGAAGTTCGTATAGCAGGCCAAGCAAAGGCAAATCCTAAAGGTTTTTTGTCAGTTATATCGAAAAAAGGATATGGAAAGGATAGGTCTATTAAAAACCGAGATAGGTCCGATAACGGATAATGACGAAGAGATGAGTAGTATTTTTAATATATATTTAATCTCTGTATTTACTAAAAAGAACTTAACTCTATGCCTTTAGCCGAACAAGTCTATGTGGGTGGGGACGAGGACTGGTTGATTAGTTTAACAGTTACCAGGGATGATATTATTAAACAAATAGAAAAACACAAACCAAGCAAATCCCCTGGACCGGATAAAGTGTTTACCAGGGTGCTTAAAGAATGCAAAGAGGAGCTTCGCGATCCATTGTCTACTATATTTAATAAATCATTAGAGTCAGGCAGATTGCCAGAGTCGTAGAAGATTGCTAATGTATTGCCAATTTTTAAGAATGGAGATAGATCACTTGCGTCAAACTATCGGCCAATTAGCCTAACGTCTATTGTGGGAAAGTTACTTGAATCGATATTTGCAACCATTCGTTTTCACCTTGAAAAAACTAATTAATTAACGAGTCACAATATGGTTTAACAAATGGCCGTTCATGTGTAACAAAATTGTTATCTTTTTATTTTAGCATAGTTGAGGCAGTTGATAGTGGTAAGGTTTGCGATGTTGTGTACCTTGACTTTAGTAAAGTTTTTGATACAATGCCACATGAAATACTGATTAAAAAGATAGAGGCTCATGGTATTGGGGGTGCTATATTAAGAGGGAATAGTGTATGGCTATACCAAAGGAAACAGAGTCAGTGTGCATGGTGTTAAGTCAGAGTGGGATAATGTTGTAAGTGGAACGCCTCAAGGCTCTGTATTGGGACCTCTGTTGTTTATAATATTTATATAAATGATTTAGATTCAAAGTTTAAGTTGCAACATTTGCAAATTTGCCGATGATACAAAATTCGGTAGGGAAATTAACACGGAAGACGACTCACTATCACTTCAAGTAGATCTAAATAGGGTTTTGAAATGGTCAAAAGATTGGCAGATGCAGTTTAATGCTGATAAATGTAAAGTTTTGAGTCTAGGTAATGATGATAGAGCTACAAGATACGAGCAAGATGGTGCTGAAATTGCGAAGTCGGATTGCGAAAGGGATCTGGGAGTTATGATCAGTAAGAATTTAAAATCAAAGGATCAATGCACGAATGTTCCTGTTACGACCCTGGGTTCTCCAGTGGAAACCAGAGGTCAAAATTGAGCTATTAAACTTCCTAAGTAGTACAGTTGGCGCATTTCGAATGGAAATTGTTTGTATCTTCCCTGCCAGACGTAAGACTATTATTGTTTCTCAAAGAGCATTTAAAGACTGAGCTGGGGGTTGATTATTAAATAATAACATAGGCACCAACTTTGCTTACTAATACTTTCTAATCATTCATAAAGTAACAATACGTTGCATAGGGGAAGATCTTTAATGTGCTTAGCTGCACGATCAATTAGGCTCCTTCCGGCACCACGACATGAGGGAGGCCAGGTGGTCGCGAGGAGCTCGCTCTTCTCTCTGGCTGGTGTGTGTGGATAAGACCTACTCTGTGGCTGCTCCCCTACTCTCCTTCCTTCTCCTCTTACTTATTTCCCTTACCTGAAGTTCCTGTATCCTTAAGCTAAGTACAGGGCATTAGTGAGTGTGCCTACTCTGGTAGTAACGATTGGTGAGACCTGGGGATAGTATTTTGCCAGTGTTTGGGTACCCCTAAGTGTTGTGTTTGTATTAGGGTCCCACGTGGTTTCACTACCCTAAGCTGCATCCAGCTTCAGTGCTTATCCAGTAGTACTTTACCCTAGCTTGTTATTAGTGTAAACCTTGTATCCTGCCTACGTGGACCAAGGCTTTTAACGTAAGATAGTGTGGTAAAGTTATTATTATTATTGTTATTGGTGCGAGTGTATATGGGGGGTTGTTAACGGGTTAATAAATAAGTACATGAATTACAGAGTATCTCTTCTTCCAAGGTGGGAGCGCAGTGATCAACCCTTAGACGAACATATTTGGTCTTGTAGCAAGTTATTACTACTGTGGATAGTTTATTTTGGGGGCCGGGCCTTTTAGCTCTCCCATATTTGATACTCCTGTCTTCTAACTACCTATACCCCTTAATAGTACCAGTACCCCATAGAAGCCCCACTCATATCCGTTGTAACAAGTGGTTGGCCAGTCCGGGAGGAACATTATAAGTGTAAAAAATTAGATTCTTGAGTGCCAAAATTAAAAATTTTTATTTCCGCAGAACGGTTGTGTGCTAGCCTAGGGTCCAGCTCATCTAGCAAAGGACATTCTTGCACTGACTGGACACCCAGCTGGATCCCTTCACGATTAAGGTTAGTGTGGCCTTGTGTTAGGGGCCGTGCAAATTTTTGTTTTTTTCCAATTTTTATTTTTTAAATTTTTCTTTGGCTGGGAGCTAAAATTATTAGTGATGTCTTCTGAAATGCAGAACCTGGCAAGGGAGCCTTCAGTGGTAGAGATAAAGAAACTTAAAAAGTCTAATTTAGTATTGTTAGGCCAGGAATTTGGCCTAGAATTAAATGTCGCAGATAAAAAGTGGACTTTGGTGAATGAAATATTACAACATTGTATTGATGAACAACTATTGGCAAGTGATACACCTTTATGCCAGCCTAGCCAAGCAGAAAGTGCAACTCATAGGGAAAGTGAATTAGCTTTAGAGTTAGCAAAAATAAAATTAGAGGAGCAAAGACTCAAAACCGAGGAGGCTAAAATTAGAGCGAATGCCACTGGAACTCCACCTGCCGGGGATTCAAACCCCAGGCATTATGAGAAAAAGCATAATTTGCCTGAATTTTCCGAGTCTGACCCTGAAAGGTTTTTCAACCATTTTCAGAGAGTGGCCACGTCCATGAACTGGTCAAAGGAAGAGTGGGTGAAAATCCTACAGGGAAGACTTAGGGGTAAAGCACAAGATATTTTTATAAACATGCCTGACGACGAGTGTTTCGAATATGATAAAGTCAGGGAATGTATTTTGCGGGCATATGAAATTACTCCTGAAGCTCACCGCCAAGTTTATCGTAACCTTAGGCCTACTCACAACCAACCGCTCACTGAATTTGTGAATGATCAAATTCGATTATTTGATAGATGGATTCGCTCGGCGAAAGCCGAAACATACGAGGCTCTCAGGAACTTAATTTTAATGGAGCATTTTATAGATGTTATGCCAGAGAACGTATCACAATACATTAAAGGAAGGATAGAGTTAAATTCTAAAATAGGGGATTTGGCCAAGTTGGCAGAAAACTACCAATTGGCGGGCAAAAGGCCCAATAAAAATAATTATACCCCACAGAGTAGCAAACCTTATACCCACAGCCAGTCCAGACCAGCTCATTCTAACCCTTTACCTAATGCACCTTCTGTTTCAGACATAACTAACCCTGTTAAAGTGTCTAGCCCAACGGCACCTAAAGGTGAACCGAAGGGTAATTCTGTTAGTAATGTCTCTTCTCCCCGACGTTTTTGTGGTCACTGTAATCGTCCAAACCACACTATTAGCCGTTGTTGGCAACTGCACCCTGAAAAAAGACCCAATGCTCTAGTTGTGACACAGGGCTTGAGGCTTTCAGAAGGGTTAGGGAGTAAGACCTCCAACCCACAGTGGTTGGACTTGCTTACCCCATTCTTATCGAAAGGGAGACTACTTTTGTCTGAGGGTTCTTCCTGGAAGGACGTGGTGATCTTCCGAGACACCGGTGCCATCCAGACTTTAATTTTAGAGAGTGCGTTGCAAGGTGCCAACACTCTCGACACTGGAGAGGTGGTACTGGTCGAGGGTGTCACTAGTGATACTCGGGCAGTACCCCTCCATAAGGTTACCCTGGAATCTGATTTCCACAAGGGTGTTTGTACAGTCGGAGTCACTCCATACCTACCTTTCCCTAATGTTGATGTAATAGTTGGTAATGATTTAGCAGGGGATAAGGTAGGGGACTCCAGACTGCCTATTATGTTGCCTACCCCTAAGGTTTGCCTGGATCCGCCCGCCGCAGAGGATAATGTTCTGTACCCTGCGTGCGCGGTGACCAGGTCTATGGGACTTAAATGTAAGGGCAGCCCTGTGCTTGCCAAGGTGGTAAATCCCGAGGTCACGAGGAGCTTTCCGAGTGGTGAAAACCAAGTGGACCTCGCGGACACATTCATGGCCCGACTCGATGACGTGGCCGAGGACATTGTGGAGAGCCTGCCACCGCCATCTACCGAGAGTAGTGGGGAGGTGGAGAACACTGTTGAGCCTCGGCCAATGGCATCTGACCAAGGCCTAGATGCCTCCTTGAGTGAGTTACAGAAAGCTGACCCCACTCTTGCAGATTGTCATGAAACAGCCGTCTCTATGGAGGAAATTGTAGACGCAGCAACTGGGTACTACTACAATGATCGGATTTTGATGAGAAAATGGAGACCACAGAGTGCTCCCTTGTCAAATGAGTGGGAGGTAGTCCACCAGGTTATGTTGCCGACCTGCTATAGAGAAAGAGTTTTGGCAGCTGCTCATGATGATCCTATGGGGGGACATCAAGGTATTAATATTACGTATCACAAAATTTTAAAGTATTTTTTCTGGCCCAAGCTGAAAAGCGATGTGGCAAAATTTTGTAATGCGTGTATTGTTTGTCAACTGGTTGGGAAGCCAAACCAGACTCCACCTAAAGCTCCTCTAAGGCCTATTGTCGTGCCAGAGGAACCATTTTCTCATGTGGTAATGGACTGTGTTGGACCATTACCTAGAACTAAGTCTGGTAATATTTACCTAATCACGATAATGTGTATCACTACTCGTTACCCAGAGGCTTTTGCTGTAAGGAACATCCGAGCAAAAACTGTTGTTGCTCGTATGTTGCAATTTTTTTCCACTTTTGGACTGCCTCGGGTCGTGCAAACTGACAATGGTACTAATTTTAAGTCTGATGTTTTCGAGCAATTTTGTAAGGAACATGGAATAACTCATAAGGTTTCCAGCCCATACCATCCACAGAGTCAGGGGGTAATTGAACGTTTCCATCTAACTCTGAAGCAGATGTTGAAGACATCGTGCGAGAGTTCCCACACCTTCTGGGATGAGAATTTACCGTATGTTTTGTTTGCGGCTAGAGAGGGATTACAAAGTTCACTGGGCTGTTCTCCTTTTGAGTTAGTCTTTGGCCATAAAGTTCGTGGACCCTTGCAAATGTTACAGGAGAATCTGTTAGGGAACGTAACGTTATCCGAAGGTTCGGCTTTCTTTGCGCAACACCACCAGAGACTCAAGGACTGCAAGGCGGCTGCATTTAAGTATCTTGGCAAGGCCCAAGAAAAGATGAAAGAACGTAACGATGCTAAATCTAAGTTACGGGTATTTCAGCCTGGCGACCCTGTCCTGGTATTAAAGCCTCGACTAGGGAACACTATGTCCCACAAGTACGAAGGCCCCTACATTGTGACAGAAAAGACGGGGGACCTCACGTACAAAGTGAGGCACTCTGACAAACGTAACCAGGTAATGCTCATACATGTAAATCGACTGAAGAAGTTCCAGGGCCCCAGGCCCATTGCACTAACCAATGTTTCCATTTCCAGTGAGAGAGGGGATGATTGTTCTGGGGACCCAACTAATCTCATTTTCAATAATTCTAGTTCTGTGAATGCTGTGGAGGAACTGTCCCATTTGCAGATGGCCCAACGTGATGAGGTGCAGTCGTTGGTTGATGAATTCTCCAGTCTGTTCGGGGAGGTCCCGACCCAGACTGATGCCATTTGCCATGATGTCGAGTTGACGGACTACACTCCCATTCGCCTTCAACCCTATCGGATGAGTCCAGAAAAGAAGGCCATCGTACGGAAGGAGGTCGACTTCTTGCTCCAGCACGGCCTCATCCGGCCGAGCCAGGGCTCTTGGTGCTCGCCCTGCCTTTTGGTCCCCAAACCAGACGGCTCCTGGCGATTATGCACCGACTATCGGCAGCTCAACAAGGTGACCATTGTGGATGCCTATCCGCTGCCCCTCCTCGAGGACTGCATTGACGAGTTGGGAAATGCCAAGTACGTTTCGAAATTCGACCTCTCGAGGGGGTATTATCAAATCCCACTCACTGAACGTGCTAAACAGCTCACCGCGTTTGTGACACCCGAGGGTGTTTTTGAGTATCAGGTGTTACCGTTCGGCTTGCGTAATGCCCCTGCCACGTTCCAGAGACTCATGAACTCTCTACTCGCTAAGGTGCCAAATTGTCGGGCGTATTTAGATGATATCGTGCTGTTTGACAGTAATTGGGCTGACCACATAGCTAGGTTACGCCAGTTGTTTGCCATCTTGAAAAGGGCAAATCTTACCTTAAATGCTAAAAAGTGTCATTTTGGCCAAGGCACAGTGACGTACCTCGGTTATGAAGTGGGCCAAGGAAAAGTGTTACCTCGGCAAGATAAAATCAATGCCATTCTGGAGTATCCAGTACTAAAGTCTAAAAAGGACGTTCAAAGATTTATCGGTATGTGTGCGTACTATCGACGTTTTTGTCAGAACTTTTCCACTGTTGCCACTCCTCTCACAGACTTGTTGCGGAAAGCCGTTAAATTTAAGTGGTCATCAGACTGTGCAGAGGCATTTAAAAATTTGAAATTGATCTTAGCTTCCGCCCCAGTGCTTGCTAGTCCAAGGTTCGACCGACCGTTTAAAATTCATGTTGACGCGTCTGACTCGGGTGCTGGTGCAGTGTTGTTGCAAACTGGGGATGATCAGGTGGAACACCCAGTATATTATTACTCTGTGAAATTCGACAAGGCGCAACGCAATTATTCAGTGGTAGAAAAAGAGGCGTTGGCGCTAGTGTTAACATGTAAAAAGTTCGAAGTTTACCTCACAGGTAATATAGTGGAAGTGTACACGGACCATAACCCACTAGTCTTCCTGACTCAGATGAAGGGTAAGAATAAACGCATCCTCAGGTGGGCGTTGTACCTACAGGACTTCAATCTTTCCATTACCCACCTACCGGGCAGACTCAACGTGATAGCCGACGCTCTGTCCCGGTTGCCTGAATAACATTCATCTGAGCCACAGAAAGCCATTTACCAACTGTCAGGCTTTAGTTATTTTTTTTTAGGTTCTCCTGTGACATTAAATATTCCGTGTCCAATTTATTTACTTCCCTGTTCTTTTATTTTTGTTGTGTATGTTTTTTTTTCTTTCAGAGAACTCCTTTGTATTTTTTTTTGCAGAGAAATTGCTTTTGATTGATGTTTTGTTTTTGTCATGTTTTTCTTTTTGTTCTCTGTATACTCTTACAAAAAAAAAAATATGACTACTATTCTAGTGGTCACATTTTTTTTTTTTTCTCTGAAGGGGGGAGGAGTGTTACGACCCTGGGTTCTCCAGTGGAAACCAGAGGTCAAAATTGAGCTATTAAACTTCCTAAGTAGTACAGTTGGCGCATTTCGAATGGAAATTGTTTGTATCTTCCCTGCCAGACGTAAGACTATTATTGTTTCTCAAAGAGCATTTAAAGACTGAGCTGGGGGTTGATTATTAAATAATAACATAGGCACCAACTTTGCTTACTAATACTTTCTAATCATTCATAAAGTAACAATACGTTGCATAGGGGAAGATCTTTAATGTGCTTAGCTGCACGATCAATTAGGCTCCTTCCGGCACCACGACATGAGGGAGGCCAGGTGGTCGCGAGGAGCTCGCTCTTCTCTCTGGCTGGTGTGTGTGGATAAGACCTACTCTGTGGCTGCTCCCCTACTCTCCTTCCTTCTCCTCTTACTTATTTCCCTTACCTGAAGTTCCTGTATCCTTAAGCTAAGTACAGGGCATTAGTGAGTGTGCCTACTCTGGTAGTAACGATTGGTGAGACCTGGGGATAGTATTTTGCCAGTGTTTGGGTACCCCTAAGTGTTGTGTTTGTATTAGGGTCCCACGTGGTTTCACTACCCTAAGCTGCATCCAGCTTCAGTGCTTATCCAGTAGTACTTTACCCTAGCTTGTTATTAGTGTAAACCTTGTATCCTGCCTACGTGGACCAAGGCTTTTAACGTAAGATAGTGTGGTAAAGTTATTATTATTATTGTTATTGGTGCGAGTGTATATGGGGGGTTGTTAACGGGTTAATAAATAAGTACATGAATTACAGAGTATCTCTTCTTCCAAGGTGGGAGCGCAGTGATCAACCCTTAGACGAACATATTTGGTCTTGTAGCAAGTTATTACTACTGTGGATAGTTTATTTTGGGGGCCGGGCCTTTTAGCTCTCCCATATTTGATACTCCTGTCTTCTAACTACCTATACCCCTTAATAGTACCAGTACCCCATAGAAGCCCCACTCATATCAGTTGTAACAGTTCCTAACAAATAAATGCATGAATGTTCGTAATAAGGCAAATAGGATACTGGAATTTATTTATCGAAGCGTTAGTAACAAGACACCTGGTGTGGTTCTTCAGCTATATCTTGCTCTGGTTAGGCTCCGTTTAGATTATGTAGTTCAGTTTTGGTCGCCGTACTCTAGAATGGATATAAATTCACTTGAACGTGGCCAGCGTACGCTGACAAAATTAATTCCCCAAATTAGAAATCTTTCATGTGAAGAAAGATTAACAAAGCTTAAATTGCATTCACTGGAAAGGCGAAGAGTTAGGGGTGACATGATAGAGGTTTTCAAGTGAATGAATGGACTTAACAAAGGGGATAATAATAAGGTACACGAAACAATGCGTGTAAATTGGATAAGCTTAGATTTAGAAAAGACTTGGGTAAATTCTGGTTCGGTAATAGGGTTGTTAATTTGTGTTACGGACCCGAGCCCAGCGTCCGAGCACGGAGCAGTGACGACCGCGCCATCTGTGGGTCAGCTCCCGAAACTCCCTCCAAATGGACGGCGCCATCGAGTGAGGACAGGAAATACCAGCCACAAGGGCTAGTTTCCCGTCCTGATCAGCTCATAACACAGCCGCTGCTGACCTCTGGTGAGGTGGCGCTTAGACAGCAACGCCATCTATGGAGTGGATAGGTGGGCGTTTGGGTCTGAGCCGGTAAGTGACGTGCCCTAGAGTGTCCCTATTGCTGATGACGTGTCTGATTACAGAGTCGACCTGGGACTGCTGTAATGGAAGTTGGGTCAGTCTACCCAAGGCAGCCGTCTTGTCTCCAAGTATTTGCTGCAGCTGCTGTGAGTCGCCCCCCGGATGAACACTGTGGTGTTAGCCTGCCTGTGAAGTGGCAGTTGAGGGATTGTCATACCCGGGACTGACTGGTGGAGACGCTTAACCACTGGGGTGTTGTGGAAAGGAGAGTGACCTGTGGGATCACACGAGACTCCTGACTAGGGCTCGCGACCTTAGTATCGATCGTGGAGTGGCCTAACCAGAGTTGCTGATTGGAACCTGCCAGCTACGGGCTGGATTTGTGGTTGACGGCCTCCACGATGGTGCCCCCAGTGAAACTGTGATTTGGCTGGCCTGTGGCCAGGGTAGACTGAAGAGAATCGAAGGAATCATCGTAAGGCCACAAGAGGATTAAGAGCTTAGCCTTGTTGAGCACCGTGAACGTCCAGAGTCTTCAGAGGAAGACTACGTTGTGTATAATAGTGTTTAACCCCCCCCTCTTGTGTAACCTTTTATATATTATTTATGGTGACGGTAATAATTATATTATTAAGTTTTTGCCTTTATTTCCCTTCCCCTTTGATTTACTTGCGTTACGGATCACATCCCATGAAAGCCACTACTAGCTTGGGGCCGGATACCCTACCTCTAACAACATCAAAGAAAGAACCTGGTTGCGACCCGAGAGGGCCGTAACAATTTGTGGAACCAACTACTGGGAAACGTAGTGGAGGTGGGGTCCCTCGATTGTTTCAAGCGCTGGTTAGACATGTATATGAGTGGGATTGGGTGGATATTGTGGGACATTTGGGGCTTGAATCTAATTATTTAAATATTAAAGTAGTAAATTAAATTACGAAGGACCACCCGCTTTTATAGTAAAGAGGGAAACTGAGAATTTCTCATCATTAGATAATTCCTAGATGAACCAGTAACTATGGATAAAATACTAGAGAATATGATCATAGAAATAATTAATGGGCTGTATAATTAAATGAATCAAACCTCAAACACCTACATTGGGGGGTTATTACTGGAACTCAGTACGTCCAGGAACTAGTGTGGTTCGTTCACTAATCCTAATTATAATAATCTAATCCTATGAGTTATTATAAACCAATGTCATTACCATTAATGGGAACATAGATTATGAGTATAATAATGATAATCACAATAAACACATGTCAATCCAAAAACAGAGTTCTGCAAGTAAATAATTCCAGACAATAATTAAAGGAATACAAAGGAATCTTAACTTAATGACGATTCCTTAAAGTAAATCACGACGATTCCTCTGATTCTCCTGGGCTCGGCTGGATGACGAGTGGGATGGATTAACATGGGAGAGGAGAGCTGGGAGAATTCTTCTCACGTGCTGCAAAACAAATATTTACAGTAGCAACTAATTAAACTACTGAATTTCTATGTCCAAGAAATTAATGCTAATAGTAGACAAGGGATAATGACCTGTAGTTTGGTGTTGGTATACGTCGTCACGACAAATCACCCAGCTACAATTCTACACACTATCAGATGCATCAAATAAGGATAAGATACTTAGCTAATATGGGCACTGTATAAGTTTTAAGATTGCCGAAATTCGCGTCCCAGGCTCTGGTTTCACCTATCCTGGATAATGGCACGCTTCACTGGCCGGTCACGTGGAATCACAAAGAACTAGATTTGATAAGTTCCTTATATTACACTGACACCAGTCGAAGATATTGTCTGCAAGGCCTTTCACGCCTCACAGTGGCGACTTTAATCTGGAGGATTGATAGCGTTTACCCTGATGACTGGGTAATGGCGTCTCCTCGTGAGCACGACGCGAACAGGTCCCCTCGAGCTTATGCACACGTGTACTGGCTTGCTCTCCTTCCCCGCTCCGCGTCTAGCGTTCATTAGACAAGTTATTATCATGAATATTAGTATTTCTCACAGTTGTGCTTGAAATGTTCGAGACAGGACGAGTTTATTATTTAGGAGAGTGAAATATTATTATTTGCCAGTTCAGTGATAGTAAACATATAATGGAGAGGAATTAATGTCTCTCCATGGCATTCACTTGTGACGTTAATTTTTATTACTAGACAACTGCTATGACTCTAACGCTCTATTCGGCTTTAGTTGAAGGTCAATTTATCTGCAATTAATTATCACACAGAACGCCTTGGTTATAGAGAATCGAATTCAATTCTCAGATACATTGGATATAATGTGTTTATTGTAATGAAATCTGACGCAATACTGGCGTCGGGTGACGTGAGAATTCTAGCCTATTGCACAGATGAAATTATTAGTACATGTGAATTCTACGTTGTGTTAATTTTACTTGCTACAATGATTAGTAGAATTAGTAATAATTAATGAGAATACAACAGTGTTGTATTCGGTGTTGGAAATTTCCAACATAACTCCGGGGGGAGGATTCTAGGGTCGTAGTGTACTGGGGAGTACTGACCTATCCCGAAGTTGAGATTAATATTAGTATATTAGTAGGTTAATATGTTAGTATGTTAGTACACACATAACGAACGTCCTGTATTTATCAAGGGCTTACAAGAACTCAAGTCTTGCTATTTACATGTCAAATGAAACATGTTATTTATAGCCTACACAATAATTAAAGAATTGCTCTTAGTTGAGAACTATAATAGGCTTGTAGTTTCCCTTAGTGGAAACATGTATTAAATATTGAAACATTAAATGATTAAGTTATCGGTAATCAGGAACTCTCTAAAGCTCACAATAAACTCAACAACTAGGGTCGCAGTGACATGTAATGGTGTATTACGTAGCTGCTGAATCGTAGGCAAACTCAAAATAAGTTCCTAAGAACTGATAACACTATTGTATGATTATACAGTAAAGTATTATTAGTCATTTAAGATCAAGGAGACTATGACACCACAGTAAGGTCACTGTCTAGGGTAGCTGTGACTTGTAACTATTGAGTTACTAGAAAATAACATCACGCAGTATCATGATCACCCCAAATTCAAATGAGGAAATTGAATTTAATGTGCACTGCCGTGCAGTAGTCATTCTGACTGATGGTACAACTAATTTGCTTACTAGCTAAAATAATAGAAAAGTAGAGAACTGAAAAGTTTATTCATTAAAATCAAGCAAAATTCTGAGTCGACAGTGAGATTAGTAGCCTAGTCATTCTGACTTATGAGCTAATTAAATGGTAGCTCATAGGCTTGACACTGTAAACTGGTTAATACGAAATCACCTTTACATGAATTTGAGTTTATTAAATCAGTCTCTATAAGTATAGTCAACTGTAATTAATGATGAGTACAGATTAGGCTAGTACTCAGTTGACACTAACTAAAGTCCCTAAACCTACCTAAATAAATGGTTTGAATTTCTAACCTACCTAAGTAAGGGACTAAGCTAATTGTGAGCAAAAATGTACTCGAATTAACATTGTGAGCAGTATTGAGCTCATTAACAGGTCGAGCTATATTGAACTCGTGAACATGGTGAGCTACAGTGAGCTCGTTAGCAGTGCTAACAGGGTGAGTTACAGTGAACTCGTCAACAGTGTTGACAGGGTGAGCTGCAGTGAGCTCGTTAGCAGTGCTAACAGGGTGAGTTACAGTGAACTCGTCAACAGTGTTGACAGAGTGAGCTCGTTAGCAGTGCTAACAGGGTGAGTTACAGTGAACTCGTCAACAGTGTTGACAGGGTGAGCTACAGTGAGCTCGTTAGCAGTGTTAACAGGGTGAGTTACAGTGAACTCGTCAACAGTGTTGACAGGGTGAGCTGCAGTGAGCTCGTTAGCAGTGCTAACAGGGTGAGTTACAGTGAACTCGTCAACAGTGTTGACAGGGTGAGCTGCAGTGAGCTCGTTAGCAGTGCTAACAGGGTGAGTTACAGTGAACTCGTCAACAGTGTTGACAGGGTGAGCTACAGTGAGCTCGTTAGCAGTGCTAACAGGTTGAGTTACAGTGAACTCGTCAACAGTGTTGACAGGGTGAGCTACAGTGAGCTCGTTAGCAGTGCTAACAGGGTGAGTTACAGTGAACTCGTCAACAGTGTTGACAGGGTGAGCTCGTTAGCAGTGCTAACAGGGTGAGTTACAGTGAACTCGTCAACAGTGTTGACAGGGTGAGCTGCAGTGAGCTCGTTAGCAGTGCTAACAGGGTGAGTTACAGTGAACTCGTCAACAGTGTTGATAGGGTGAGCTACAGTGAGCTCGTTAGCAGTGCTAACAGGGTGAGTTACAGTGAACTCGTCAACAGTGTTGACAGGGTGAGCTACAGTGAGCTCGTTAGCAGTGCTAACAGGGTGAGCTGCAGTGAGCTCGTTAACAGTGTTAACAGGGTGAGTTCAGTGAACTCGTTAGCAGTGCTAACAGGGTGAGTTACAGTGAACTCGTCAACAGTGTTGACAGGGTGAGCTACAGTGAGCTCGTTAGCAGTGCTAACAGGGTGAGTTACAGTGAACTCGTCAACAGTGTTGACAGGGTGAGCTGCAGTGAGCTCGTTAGCAGTGCTAACAGGGTGAGTTCAGTGAACTCGAATTAACGAGGTGGAGTTTTGCATCATTCAATTATCATGGCGAGCAGTGCTCGTGGCATGGGGAACATTAAAGCGTTCGATTGTCATGGCGAGCAATATTAAGCTCGTATGCATGGGGAACAAGCACTCATATTATTTCGTGAATTCGAAGGTGAGCTATATTAAGCTCATGAAGCATGTTAATTAACAATGCTGATGTTTAACGATAATGCATTAAACATATTAGTTCTCTGTAAATTCGCTTACTTGTTAGTAAGTTTGCAAGTTTGTTCGTGCTGCGCTCCTACACTAAATAAGCAGAAACGAAAGAAAACAACTCAAACAAATGGATGCAAGTATTTATCACTAACTCTTAGTGCAGAAAACATGGTATTAAGAAGGTTTTCTTGACAAACCTTTAAGCGCAAGTATAGTGGACCAGTGGTCCTAGTGAATTTATTACTAAATTCAGGAAATGCCAGTGGCATTGAGTGCTAGATTCTCTAGCCTAACATTATTAATTACCTAGGGAGTACTAGATTCTCTAGCCCAACATTATAATTCACCTAGGAAAACTGAGTGTGGTCAATTACTACTTGTCGAGAATAATTCTAGCTCTGCAGTGAATTCAATAGTTTGGTCGCTGTGACTTGTACTTGTTTGAGTACGGACCATTGGTTTTCACTGAGAGCTATGAAACATCTCGGCGAGTATCAATTGCACTACATTCAATCTGAGTTTATTACTCAGCTGTATTTCTCCTTTTAGCTTGCTGCTGGAGAATTGATTTACTGCTTACTAATTTATTATTATCGGCATGTTTAGGCTTGTTCACATTCAGAACTTTACCAGTAAGTAAGTAGCCACCTGGAGATTGGAGCATATTCATTCCCAATCGTTTAACATGTCCAGTTATGAACTGGTAATAGTAGTCGGCTCCAACTAGTACATCTACATTGTTAAGGCGGTCAGACGTTAACTTGTTGTCAGCCAAATTAATTTCACGTTCCTGCAGGAAGTGGGCTGTGTACCCCAGACCCTTAATATTTAAGTCTAAAGGTATTTGATCCACAACAATGGCTTGGACAGCCTTGGCATGACTACCTAGTCGTACAAGCGGTTGAACTACTGAGTATTCATGGGTTCCTCGATTTATCATGAACCCTGACAAGTTTAATTTTACCTGTCCTATTGGTTGTAAATTAAGTGCCTCTGCTGCTCTTTGAGTAATGAAAGTTCTCTGGGAACCTTGGTCAAATAGTCCACGTATGGTGATCTTGGCTCCTCTGTTCTTCACTTGAAGTTGGGCAGTAGGCAAGGCAGCATCCACTTGAGATGCTTGTGAAGTTACGCTGTACACATCTCTCACCTTGCAGCACTGTACTGGTGTAGATTCTCTACGTCCTATTCTAGGATTGACATAATTTGTCTTAACTAATTTGCACAGTGCAGCATGATGCTTGCCCCTTCTACACCTATTGCAGGTGTTCAGTGGGGTGTCACAGCTGTTAACATTATGTGGTTTGAGACACCTAGTACATTTGTGTAACAGTTTGAGTCGTCTGACTCTTGTGTCTCTATTAGGATAATTAGTACATTTGTACAGAGAATGTTTTTTATTGCAAAACAAGCACATTCCCCATCCTACAGCTCGTTTAGAGGTTACCGGTTTAGGTAAAACAGTACTTGCAGGTTGTGATGGTTTTGCTGTTTGCATTTGCTTGTTATTTATTCTCTTGTGAGTACTTGGTGTACTCTGGGGAACCATTAATAGGCTCTTAGGAGTGCTCTTTGGATTATTAGGTCTCTTAGGAGCACCTGTGGAGTTATTAGCAGTGCTCTTTGGACTATTAGGTCTCTTAGGAGCACCTGTGGGACTCTTAGGCCTCACTGATGAATCAGTGTTTGACTGATTGTTGTTACATTGATTATTAGCACCTTTGTTACCTAGTGACAGTGTCACTTTAGGAGTTTCAGGTAAGGAAACTGATGTACGTACAGTTTTGGTGCATTCAGAGTTAGCATTAATTGCTTGGTCTGCTGTATGATTGCTCATATTACGCAAACCTGTAAATATATCCTGCATTGACAGGGTATTACCATTCTGGCATACATATAATTTATTAAGTGTGTCACCAGACAATTTTCTTTGGATGATAATTTTAGTCATCCACTCAGTAGTTGGGTGATCCACCTCTTTACTGAAAGAATTTATCAGTGACTCAAGCTGAAAACTAAAAGCTTGTAAAGAGTCAACTGATTGCTCTGGTGAAGATAAATTTAATAATTGGTGCACAAGGTTTATAATAGTCTTCTCATTGTTAGCACTTACTTTAGAAGGCTGTTGTGAGCAATTGTGACCATTACTTGTGTTGCTTAAGGCTTCTTGCTTAGCCTCAGCTTTGATTACAGCTTCGACTGCTGCTGCAGCATTAGCTTTATCATTTTCTGGTTCAGATTCACTGATTATTGCAGCTTCGCTGGTTTCATCTGCAGCTTCACTTGTTTCTCTGGGTTCTGGTGATAAGCTAGTTAATTCAATAGCCTTATGTATTGAACTTATAGAATCCAGGGAACATTGAGAAGAGTGGTCTGAAATTTGATCAGACTCTGTAAACAAATCATCACATAAAGCTGTATTAGATGAGAGGTTAGAAAATGAAGGTTGAGCTTCAGTTGTGGATCCTGTGTAGTGATCAGTATTGATTAGAGGATTCTCCTCGTCTTGAGGTAGTTCAGGTATTTCATCTGAACTGAGTGTTGACTCAGGTGTTGGTCTATTAATGATTTGATCCACCCACTCGGGAATATCTTGTCTCGCAAGCACCTCCTTATATTGGTCTAACCTGGTTTGAACGTAATGTTCATAGTCATCAAGATCAGATTCTGTCAAACGTAAGTGGTCTGAGACAGTATGACCGACCTGGAGTAAATTCCTGTGGGACTCGATTACAGTCCTCACATGATCATAATTTTGGGTGGCGTTCCTTATGGAACTTGTTAGTCTGTAGACGTCACCTGGGTCAGTCTCTACATAGAGTTGACATCTATTAAGCAGTTTTCCCAGGCGACGTTGAAGAGCTGTCAAGAAACTTGCATTCCTTTCTAAAGGATTCATTCTTGCGGTAAATGGAGCCTGATAGGGCTTATGTAGCTAGTGGTATAGCTATGGTGTCTGCTCCTTGATGTAGAGCAGGTATAAGTATTGACAGCCTGGTATTTTTTGAGGCTGGTTGTAAGTTACCTCATTTAGAGGTTAGCTACCTACCTAATAATAAGCAACTAAGATTTGAGTGGTACCTTATTTTATTTTATTTATTTATTTATTTATGCATATACAAGAATGTACATAAGGAATGTGAGGATACAAATATGGTAATTACAGTCTTGTAAAGCCACTAGCACGCGCAGCGTTTCGGGCAGGTCCTTAATCTAAGAAAATTTTAAGGAGGTAAATACTTGCAAAAATTATAGACAAAAAATGATAACAGATTACATGAAATGAAAAAAAGATGAGAGAAAATTGTAGGTACAGTATATTAAAGCGACCTTGGACCTTGGACCTTACACCTTGGTCTCACTACAGGTGTTCCTCAGCTTAGCTCTTCTAAATCAGCCTCTGATGGGTAGTGGACTTACAGTAACACTCAAAGACATACATAGAAATATGCAATAAAATAATTACACAATAAATGGTTAATCCCACCCTTGATAGGGTCAGCACAAAAGAATAATATGTGTCACTAACTAGCTCAAGCCTAGTCGTGAGAATTTCTACTTAAGAAACTACAATTATATTTAGTCTGTGCTTGTGCCAAATTCAACACAATCACAGCCTAAATTGCTACCTAATAAAGGTTGGCAAAGATTATATTATGGTGCAGTAATGTGCAAATAATTGTGCTGTGTTTTTGGGTTTTTGTATTTTATATAATATACACTTGTGTAATTATGTGTATAAGAAATTAAATGAACACAAAGGAATTAATTGTGTTTGGCAAGTATTCTACTGCCGTAAATATTACCTAACTCCTAAATGTACTCCTAATTGTGGAATAAAATGTTATCAGAGTTAGTAATAATTAACTAGTATGAGATCAGTAATTTATATTAGTATACTGGATCCCTAAATGTTAATGATCCACTGACTTGAGTGAATCAGTAACTATAACATGGATTCAGGCTATAATGGACAGTCTGCTGACAGCCATATATTGAAACATTGGTATAGCCTAAATGGTTAACACTTAATTGGTGTTAGTGATTAATATAAGGTTATGAGCTGTTGCTCTTGGTGACCTAAAGATTCTACTTCAGTATGAAGTGTAGGTCTAAATGTTGTGGGTAATTGGCTATGACCCACTAAAGCTATCTTATACATGAGGTGAAAGTAGCAATATGTTAGTGTGATCTAGACTAACTGATGTGTTACACTGTTAGTTGACACAATTAATTAAATAGTTAGTCTAGCTTATGTCACACAAGGGTTAGTTATTAATGATTAATATTTGTAATTATAAATTTAATGCCTATCCGGTTCAAAGGACCATAATGTGGGACATTTGGGGCTTGAATCTAATTATTTAAATATTAAAGTAGTAAATTAAATTACGAAGGACCACCCGCTTTTATAGTAAAGAGGGAAACTGAGAATTTCTCATCATTAGATAATTCCTAGATGAACCAGTAACTATGGATAAAATACTAGAGAATATGATCATAGAAATAATTAATGGGCTGTATAATTAAATGAATCAAACCTCAAACACCTACATTGGGGGGTTATTACTGGAACTCAGTACGTCCAGGAACTAGTGTGGTTCGTTCACTAATCCAAATTATAATAATCTAATCCTATGAGTTATTATAAACCAATGTCATTACCATTAATGGGAACATAGATTATGAGTATAATAATGATAATCACAATAAACACATGTCAATCCAAAAACAGAGTTCTGCATGTAAATAATTCCAGATAATAATTAAAGGAATACAAAGGAATCTTAACTTAATGACGATTCCTTAAAGTAAATCACGACGATTCCTCTGATTCTCCTGGGCTCGGCTGGATGACGAGTGGGATGGATTAACATGGGAGAGGAGAGCTGGGAGAATTCTTCTCACGTGCTGCAAAACAAATATTTACAGTAGCAACTAATTAAACTACTGAATTTCTATGTCCAAGAAATTAATGCTAATAGTAGACAAGGGATAATGACCTGTAGTTTGGTGTTGGTATACGTCGTCACGACAAATCACCCAGCTACAATTCTACACCCTATCAGATGCATCAAATAAGGATAAGATACTTAGCTAATATGGGCACTGTATAAGTTTTAAGATTGCCGAAATTCGCGTCCCAGGCTCTGGTTTCACCTATCCTGGATAATGGCACGCTTCACTGGCCGGTCACGTGGAATCACAAAGAACCAGATTTGATAAGTTCCTTATATTACACTGACACCAGTCGAAGATATTGTCTGCAAGGCCTTTCACGCCTCACAGTGGCGACTTTCATCTGGAGGATGGATAGCGTTTACCCTGATGACTGGGTAATGGCGTCTCCTCGTGAGCACGACGCGAACAGGTCCGCTCGAGCTTATGCACACGTGTACTGGCTTGCTCTCCTTTCCCGCTCCGTGTCTCGCGTTCATTAGACAAGTTATTATCATGAATATTAGTATTTCTCACAGTTGTGCTTGAAATGTTCGAGACAGGACGAGTTTATTATTAAGGAGAGTGAAATATTATTATTTGCCAGTTCAGTGATAGTAAACATATAATGGAGAGGAATTAATGTCTCTCCATGGCATTCACTTGTGACGTTAATTTTTATTACTAGACAACTGCTATGACTCTAACGCTCTATTCGGCTTTAGTCGGAGGTCAATTTATCTGCAATTAATTATCACACAGAACGCCTTGGTTATAGAGAATCGAATTCAATTCTCAGATACATTGGATATAATGTGTTTATTGTAATGAAATCTGACGCAATACTGGCGTCGGGTGACGTGAGAATTCTAGCCTATTGCACAGATGAAATTATTAGCACATGTGAATTCTACGTTGTGTTAATTTTACTTACTACAATGATATTTGGTAGTAAGACGCTACGCTACGAGACCAACGTGATCACGCTGGCTCCTCACTCTAAGCTGTATATCAGCCCTTATACTATTGCCAGATGATGTAGACCGCCACCCACAGGCAGCTAAGTACATGGAGTCCTAGCATGTTATAGCAAAACCAAAGTAACCGACCAAAATCAACTCATTCCATCTCAATTAAGTTTCAAAACATTCCTCTACGGCTGTGAGTACCAGTGCATGCTGCCGCCACCGCGCTGCCTGACGCAAGTTTCTTCACAATATATACCCCCAGTCCATTCTAACCAATCATGTCTCCTAAACATGGGGCTGTGCAGAGAAAGAAGGACAACAAACCCCTTAACAAGGCAACCATCCCGGCCAACTCAAACAATATTCGTGTTTCTCCGTCTGGAAGCTCTGGGGTCCAGGGCAGCGGTGCTGCCCTCCCCTCCACCCCTTTGAGCAAGGGAGCAGAGACATCTCAACCCTCTCCTATGGACATGCTAGCATCCCACTATAAGCAACTCAAGCGAGCTTCCGGTCCCTCACCGGAATTCTATAACTGGGCCGAGAATCAGTGGTTCAAAAAGTTGTGCCAAGTCCTCGAGTCTCAAAATGCTATCATCTTGAGTCTTCTAAATGAGAATCTAGCGATCCGCGCTAATCTCCAACAACAACAACAAGAAATAACCCTCCTCCGCGAGGAAATTAGAAACTGCAAGGCAAGCCAAGACCAACTACAGCATGATTTAAATGATCTCCGTGAGGAAAGCAACCTTCTGAAAACTGATGAAGCCATTAAAAAACAGGAGGAAGCCCTCAACAAAATGACTGCATGTATCAGTACATTTTCAGCCCAGCGTTCTGTCTCCCAGGATGAACAAGACCAGCAAAAGCTGCTAGACTCTGTTATAGTGTCGTCCCAAGATATACCTGTGGAACATGATGGTGAAAACTGTGTCGAAATAGCTCTGGATCTCATAAAAGACAAATTGCAGCTCATTCTAAACAAATCTGACGTTATTGCTGCCTACAGAGTAGGCAAAAAGAATCCATCAAGTCAAAACCAACGGAAAATTCGCCTGAAGCTGTCTTCCCAGTTCACGAAATCCAATCTAGTCCGGACAGCTGTAGCCCAACGGACGGGATTATACATCAACGAGTGCTTGACTAGGAACAGACAGCACCTCCTCTACCGCCTGCGTCAAATCCGTCAAAAAAACCCAGATGCGATTCATCAGTGCTTCGTTAGAGATGGACTGATAAAGGTGAGAAAAACCGCAGAGGGCAAAATGTTCACAATTACTGAAGAAGAGAACCTCAACGCTTTCCTCTCCCAATGTGGTCTGTCTCAGCTCATTATCACTCCCAGTGAATTAACTTAATTAACCCCCTGTCAACTAGTGGGGCTAGGTTTCCTAAGTCTCATTGTTTCATTTTCTGACTTAATTTTTAACTTACTCTTAACTAGTCATTTACTGAAATTATTTAATTGAGTGCATAAATAGTTCTTCAGGTCTTATTAATTATAGTCATAACTGAACTATTTATAGTTAATAATCATTAGCTTAAATTTGCCTATGCTTATTATTCAACTTTTCTTTGATTCCATTTATTACCTAGGTTGCCTAGCCTCGCCATGCTCCCTTACTCCATTGTACCCCTGGCTTTGCCTGTATCTCAAATTGTAAATTGTTACTTACAGTGTACCTGAGAGTACTTGTAAGCAATCTACCTCATTTTTCATTTTTGCTCAATTTGTTTTTGTATTGCTTAGTCTTGTTTATATTTTTGTTTTGTATTTCTATATCTTGTGCTTTGTATAGTCCATGTTTATATGTTTTTTCGTTAATCTCATTTATTACCTAGGTTGCCTAGCCTAGCCATACTCCCTTACTCCATTGTACCCCTGTAAGCCCCTTTTGAGTTTGCTTTGTTCTGTATTGTGTACATCTTTTTCCCTATTTTATAGCTTATTTCTACCTTGTTATTTGCCTTTCTTCCCTTGTTTTTACTGCAATCAGCTTTTTTTTTTTTTATGCAGACAAGTATAGACCCTGAACTTAATCTCTTATCCACTATCTATGACAATTATCACTTTAATGATCTAAATTGCAGATATTTTGCAGCACATGATGTAAACAATGTATTAACTCATAATCACAATATCTCTGTAATCAATTTGAACGTTAGATCCCTAGGTAAACACTTCGATGATGTTAGTGCCTTGATTGAAGCTATTGACAACAAATTCTCTTTTATTATACTTACTGAAACATGGTTGAAAGAGGATACTACTCAGCTCTTTAACATGCCTAACTACTCAGCAATTCACAACTGTCGTCAAATTCAGAGAGGTGGTGGAACTGCTCTTTACTACCACCAAGAACTAACATGCTTAAAAGAATTTAGAACCAGAGACTGCTATGGGGAGTATATCTTCGCCAGCTTCAGAGTCAAGGGTGCCGAGTCTGTCCTGACTGTGGGTGCAGTTTATAGAATTCCTAACACTGATGTGTCCGAATTCAACTCTAACCTTAGAAATCTAATACTTGATAACAGACTGAACAAAAACCACCTAATTATCGCAGGGGACTTTAATATTGACCTCTGCGAGCCTGAACACCCCACTGCTGTTAGCTTCCTCAACTGTATGAATTCCTGCTTCCTCATACCCTTAATCACTAGGCCTACTAGAATCACTGATAGCACTGCCACGACGCTCGATCACATCTGGACAAACATAACCTCTCCACTTACTTCAGGTATAATCACCGATAGCACTACAGATCATTACCCCACATTTCTCTTAACTAACATTAGCAAACCACCTCTTGAGTCAAGAGTGATACGTTTTAGACTACACAATGAAACTGCTATAGACAATTTTATAACTGCTGCTGATAATGTCAACTGGGAGTCCGAGTTAGGTAACATAGTGGACATCAACCTAGCAGTGCAATCTTTTCTTCAAAAAACTCTTAGCCTTTATAATACCCACTGTCCTATGCTTACAAAACAAGTCACAACCAAAAGGCTTAACAATCCCTGGCTTACAAAGGGAATACTTAAATCTATTAATAAAAAACATGACCTTGAGAAGAAGTATAGGTTAGGAATTGTCTCCAAAGAATTCTCAAAGAATTACTCATTATTGCTGTCTAAGATATTTAGACGAGCCAAAACTAAATACTACGAAGATAAATTTACCCAAAAAAAGAGCAACATTAAACAAACTTGGAGAACAATTTCTCAAATATTGGGATCAAAGAAGTCTTTAAATAACAAACCGACTCTCCTGTCTAATAACGATGGTCAGCTTTCAGCCTCGGATTCTGCTACTGAGTTCAATAGGTTCTTCTCTTCCATTGGTTCATCCCTTGCAAATGATATTCCATCTTCCAGTACAGACATTAATGACTATCTTTCAGGTAACTATCCACAGTCTCTGTACCTAAAGTCTATTAATTCCACTGACGTCAATGAGATAATCCTTTCCTTTAAAACCAAGTCTGGTGCCCTTGAGGAGATACCAACTTTAATTTACAAAAAAGCCTCCAGATCTTTAGCCCCTGCTATTGCTTTGCTCTTCAACAAGTCACTTGAACTCCAAACCTTCCCAGATATTCTAAAAAAAGCGAGAGTAACGCCAGTCCACAAATGTGGTAATCTCACAGATGTTAACAACTACAGACCTATATCTATCCTGCCAAACTTGTCAAAAATTTTTGAAAAACTAATCTATAAGCAGCTTTACTCATATCTAGCCAAACTCAATATACTTAGCCCTTGCCAATATGGCTTCAGACCCAAAAAAAGCACTAACGATGCACTTATTAGTATGCTTAACTCGATTCATACAGCTCTTGATAAAAATGAGTTCTCTGTTGGGTTGTTTGTGGACCTGCGTAAAGCTTTTGACACTGTCAACCACCAAAACCTTCTTCTTAAATTACATCATTATGGAGTCAGAGGACACTCCCTACAATACCTCAAATCCTACCTTACTGACAGGCTCCAATATGTTTCTGTGAATAATACAATTTCTCCCACCCTACCCATCAACATTGGTGTTCCCCAGGGCAGCATACTTGGCCCTCTCCTCTTTCTCATCTACATTAATGACCTTCCAAATGCCTCCCAACACCTCAAACCAATTCTATTTGCTGACGACACAACCTTCATTTACTCCAGTCCTGATCCCCTTGCTCTAAATGCCACAGTAAATACTGAGCTAAATAAAGTCCATCTGTGGCTAACTGCCAACAAACTCACCCTTAACATTGACAAAACCTTTTATATTCTGTTTGGCAATAAATCCTCTAATCAAATAAATCTCAAAATAAACAATACCCAAATTTGTAACAAATTAGATGGCAAATTCCTTGGCATTCTCATTGACCACAAGCTTAATTTCCAGGGACACATTCTAAACATATCAAAAAAAGTTTCAAAAACTGTGGGCATTCTTTCTAAGATCAGATATTATGAACCACGCCCTGCCCTGGTGACTCTCTATTACTCCCTTATCTATCCATATCTCAACTATGGTATTTGTGCTTGGGGCTCTACTACCCAAAATCACTTACGTCCTCTAATTACTCAACACAAAGCTGCTATTAGGACAATATCCAATTCTGGCCCCAGACATCACTCGGTACCCCTACTTAAATCTCTGAATATGTTAGACATTAAGTCACTGCACATTCTCTCATGTGTATTATACATATATAAAACGCTAAACTATAATGCCAATCCTGATCTCAAAAGCTTCATAGAAGGTTGTATCAGAACCCATGAGCATCACACCAGAAATAAATACAGTTTTGATATTCCTAGAGTACGACTTAATCAAACTAGAAATGCTCTACAAATCAAGGGGCCCAGAATGTGGAATGACCTTCCCAACCATGTTAAAGACTGTACCTCTCTCAACCAGTTTAAGTTAAAAGCGAAGCTATACCTAATAAATTCCCTGTAACCTACCTTACCCTTCTATTGTCAACCAATGTCTGTTTTTTTCTTTAAAGAGCGCTGTTTGTCGACATAATTGTATTTGTGCTGCTTTTTCATCTATGTTTTCATTTCTTGTTTTCATTCTACTCATTATGCTCAATTAGTATTAAGCTTGTCATTTAAGTTTATCATGCCCGAAACGCTTTGCGTAATAGTGGCTTTAGGCATTGTATGTACTAGCTATACCTATAAGTCAAACAATCCTTGTAAATATTTATTGTATGTATGTACCTTACCTAAATAAAATTGTATTGTATTGTATTGATAAGTAGAATTAGTAATAATTAAAGAATACAACAGTGTTGTATTCGGTGTTGGAAATTTCCAACAGATATAAATAGGAGCTGCCCAGTATGGGCCAATAGGCCCACTGCAGTTACCTTTGTTCATATGTTCTTATCCTGCAAAAAAAAGATGTTGTTGTTTTAGATTTAGCTACTCAGAACGAAGTGTCCATGTAGTACGGGCTATGGTGAGCCCGAAAAAATAGAGATCGACATAGCTTATATTACATTCTTTAGAAAGGTGAAGAATTAAGGGTGACAGGATAGAGGTGTACATTTGGATGAATGTCCATAACAAAAGGGATAGTAATAGGGTAATGAAAGTATCAACACAAGACAGAACAGAACACAATGGTATAAATTTGATAAGTTTCGATTTATGAAAGACCAGAGTAAATACTTGTTCGGTAACAGGGTTCGCGTAACATAATGGAAGTAGTATTAATTGATTGTTTGAAGCGGAGGTTAAACATATATTTGAATGAGATTGGATAGATATAAATAGTAGCTACCTCTTGGGTGGATATAAATATCAGCTACCTCTTAGGTGGATATAAATAGTAGCTACCTCTTGGGCGGATATAAATAGTTGCTACCTTTTGGGTGGATATATATAGCAGCTACCTCGTATGGGCCAATAGGCCTTCAGCAATTACCTTCATCCTTATGTTCTCATCAGCTTACCTCTCTTTTTTTTACTTTCTCATCTCTCCATCACCCATCCCACCCTTGTCCCCTCCCCCCTTTTTTTCTTGTTCTTACCTTTCACCTCTTGTTACCTGCTCTTCACCTCTTGTCTTACATATGCCCGTGCCTCTTATGTCCTCTTCACTAGCGACTTCATAACGGTCCAGGACGGGCAGAAACTTCGTCGTCTCATCTTATGGTGTGTAGTTTGGTCAAGATTTCTTCAGCCACGTTATTGTGAATCATCATCTGCACGAGATATTGAACAATTCCTGAACTTACGGGAACATAATCGCTTTCATATTAACTTGAAGATATGGAAACCAATGTAATGATTCGTACTGTTGATAAGCCTCACGAGTGTCTCGAGTGCTCAAGAAAATTCAGATACCTTAGCAATTTGAAACAACACTTGTTAGTACATTCTGATGATAGGCCTTACGAGTGTTCTGAGTGTGCAAAAAAATTTAAGGGCCCTGGAACTTTGAGAAAACACCTTTTAGTACATTCTCATGATAGGCCTTACGAGTGTTCTGAGTGTGCAAAAAAGTTCAAGTCCCCTGCAAGTTTGAAACAACACTTGTTAGTACATTCAGATGATAAACCTTACGAGTGTCCTGAGTGTGCGAAAAAGTTCAAACACCGTCACAATATGAAAAAACACATGTTACTACATTTGGGGGATGAACTTCATAAGTGTAAAGATTGTGGCAAAAGTTAGTCTTCGTGGAAATAAGAAACGTGTAAGAGTGCATACAGGTGATACATCTCACAGGTGTGAAGAGTGTGAGAAAAGATTTAGTCAATTTTCAAATATGAAGAGGTGTTGGTGCACTTCAATGATAAAGCTAATCAAGGCCAAAGCGAGCAACAAGAAGCAGAAAGTGAAAAAGGCATCAATTCCACCACATGTTAGTGAAGTTTGATGATGAAGTGTTTCCTCGAAACAATAAGAAGCGGAAAGTGTAAAATAGTGGATGCTCAGTGAATGATTTGGGATCATCTTGTGTAAAAAAAATAAAAATGTGTAAAAAAAATATTACCTAAAATAAAAGTTTCAGATCAATAAGTATTTTTATATCTGCATTTTTATTTTTTATTACTGTTCCTTTTCACTACAACTTTGAATTGGGTGTACCTTAATTTATATACTATTTCCAGTAAGTCTTCAAGACTTACTGTAGTAAGTAAGACTCCAGTAAGTTTAAAAACCTTTTTTAAAATTATATAAAAAAAATTACTGGATAAAAAGACTCCAGTAATATAAAGAACTGCTACAGGTAAGCAGGTAATATAACGAATGAAGAAAAGGCGATGAGGTAGCTTAGTGACAGGGTGTATGGGGGAATGGCAATTCTTTTAACCATGTAGCTTAGTCGATTAAGGCAGCGTCTGGGATTCTCTCGGACGTAGGTTCGAATCCCTGTCACGGCCCTTGTTCATTTGATGCATCACGCTATTGTGATTTCTGTGTTCGAATTTTTGAAATCTAACATATTTATTTATTTATATATACACAAGAAGGTACATTGGGCTTAGGAGAGTACATAGCATTGATGATTCTTGTAAAGCCTTGTACGCATTGAGTTTCGGGCAGGTCCTAAATCTAGCAGCTTAACTTGATACCTGGTTGATGGGGTTCTGGGAGTTCTTCTACTCCCCAAGCCCAGCCGGGGCCAGACTTGACTTGTGAGCGGCCCGCAGGCCCACAGCCCTGTTGGTCCAGCACTCCTTGAAGGAAACAATCTAGTTTCCTCTTGAAGAGGTAGGACGTTGAACAACCGTGGGCCTCTGATGTTCATACAGTGTTCTCTGATTGTGCCCATGGCACCTCTGCTCTTCACTGGTTCTCTTCTGCATTTTCTTCCATGTCGTTCATTCCAGTACGTTGCTATTTTACTGTGCAGATTTGGGACCTGTCCCTTCACTATTTTCCATGTGTATATTATTTGGTATCTCTCTCGTCTCCTTTCTAGTGAGTAAATTTGGAGAGCGTTGAGACGATAATTTAGGTGCTTAATCTCGTCTATGCGTGCCGTATATGTTCTCTGTATTCCCTCAATTTCAGCAATCTCTCCTGCTCTGAAGGGGGAAGTGAGTACTGAGCAGTACTCAAGACGGGACAACACAAGTGATTTGAAGTACAACCATTTGTACTTCAAATTTGAGTACAACCATTGTGATGGGATCTCTGGTCTTGAAGGTTCTCGTAATCCATCCTATCATTTTTCTGGCTGACGCAATACTTGCTTGGTTATGCTCCCTAAACGTTAGGTCGTCGGACATCATTATTCCCAAATCCTTGACATGCTGTTTTCCTACTATGAGCAGATTCGATTGTGTTTTGCACCCTGTATTATGTTTAGGATCCTCATTTTTGCCGTATCTGAGTACCTGGAATTTATCACCGTTAAACATCATGTTATTTTCTGCTGCCCAATCGAAAACTTTGTTAATATCTGTTTGTAGTTTATCAATGTCTTCGGCAGAGGTAATTTTCATGCTGATTTTTGTATCATCTGCAAAGGATGACACGAAGCTGTGACTTGTGTTTTGTCTATATCTGATATGAGAATAAGGAACAGCAGTGGTGCAAGGACCACTGCTAACTGCGCTTGGACTCGATTTTACATGATTGACTGTTACTCTTTGTGTTCTGTTCGACAGGAAATTGAGTATTCAGCGTCCAACTTTACCAATTATACCCATTGACCCCATTTTGTGTGCAATCACTCCATGGTCACATTTGTCGAATGCCGTTGCAAAATTGGTGTATACGACATCCGCGTTATGTTTTTCCTCTAATGCCTCAGTGATTTTGTCATAGTGGCCAAGTAGCTGTGAGAGGCATGATCTTCCAGCTCTAAATCCATGGTGGCTAATATTGTGGAGGTCATTAGTTTCCATGAATCTAGTGACTTGACTCCTGATCACTCTTTCAAATACTTTTATTATGAGAGACGTTAGTGCAACTGGTCTATAATTCTTTGTGCCAGTGCTTTGCTACCACCCTAGTGTAGACGGGCAATGTCTGCTGCTTTAAGCGCATCTGGTATCTCCCCTGTGTCCAAGCACTTCCTCCACACTATACTGAGTGCCTTTGCTACTGGCACTTTGCATTTCTTTATAAATATTGAATTCCATGAGTCTGGACCTGGGGCTGAGTGCATGGGCATATTGTCAATTTCTCTTTCAAAATCTGCCTCGCTCGTGTTGATATCAGTTACATTTACTGGTGTTTGAGTATCATTCATAAAAAATTGTCCGTATCTTCCAGTAATCCGAATGATTACTGTTTTATCTTTCACTATGTAATGGCGATTCAGGATGGTGTTGTGGTATTGAGAATAATGTTGCTTAATACCTCCGTCTTGCAAATGAAGTGTAAACTTAATGTATTCGTGGTATCTCCAGTGTAGTATATATATGTCAGAGGTCAGTCTCCAGTGCTTCATTTGTATTGATAGTTAGTGCATCAGTACACCAAGAACATTATTACTGCGTTAATACACCTCAAACATGTCATTTCAAATAATGAAAGCTTTACGAGTGTTGTTATAATAAATGACCGGACGCATTTCACTGCAAGGTTTACAATTCTTGTCAATAATGACTCGTATCACCTTCTTGTATGCCTGAGTGAATGGGTTTTTATAATGCACTAGATGCACTACGAATTTATATGGTATACTACGTTCCTGGGCTTTGCTTAGAATATTTTTAAATAGGTTATATTTTGAATCCACATCGAAATCCCGTTTTACGTCACCTGTCGCTGGGTTCACGTCTAGCCCACACCCCATCCCCAAGACATTCCAATCATTTTGACCCAAAATAATTCTTAGGCTATTGAAATCAGCTTTTCGAAAATCAGGCACTTTAACAGAATTTTCTCCTATAGATCTATTCCATTCAATGCTAAATCGGATTTCTTTATGATCACTGTTCCCTAGCTCACTCCCTATTTACATCTCCTTAATTTGTGTTTCCCTGTTAGTTAACACTAAATCTAAAATATTATTTCCCTGCGTTGGTTCCTAAATATGTTGCATAAGAAAGCAATCGTCAATTAATTCAAGGAAGTCTTCTGCTTCATTATTCCCTGTTTTGTTCACCCAGTTTATTCCACTAAAATTAAAGTCATCCATGACATAAATACTGTTAGATCTAGATGCTCTAGATAGAAGCTTTGCTTCCATTCTGTCTAAATTTGGTGGCCTATATATAACTCCTATTATAATAATATTTGCTTTTTCGTTTAATTCTATCCAAATAGTTTCTGTGTGTGGCTCAGATTTGATTCCCTCTTTGAGACTACATATCAAATTGTCCCTAACATATATGGCTACTCCCCCTTCTCGTCTAATATATCTATCTGTGTGAAATAGTTTAAATCCATTTATTTGATATTCAGCTAATAGTTCTCTATTTTCTACATTCATCCACGTTTCGGTAAGTGCAATAATATCTATTTCTTCTGTACAGATAAGAGCATTTAACTCGTTTATTTTGTTTCTTAGACTTCTACTGTTAGTGTAATATACCCTAAGTGAATTGTTATTTTGAGGCCCCTTCTCTTTCTGATCATTTTGCCAATGTGTTTCTCCATAAACATATATTGATGATAGAGTTACAAGATACGAGCTAGATGGTGATAAGACTGCGAAGTCGAATTGCGAAAGGGATCTGGGAGTTATGATAAGTAAGAATTTAAAAAAAAAGGTTCAATGCATGAATGTTCGTAATAAGGAAAATAGGACACTGGGGAAAATAGGACATTAATCGAAGCGTTAGTAACAAAACACCTGGTGTGGTTCTTCAGCTATATCTTGCTCTGGTTAGGCCCCATTTAGATTATGCAGTTCAGTTTTGGGCGCTGTACTATAGAATGGATATAAATTCACTTGAACGTTTCCAGCGTAGGATGACCAAGTTAATTCCCCAAATTAGAAATCTTTCATATGAAGATAGATTAACAAAGCTTAAATGCATTCATTGGAAAGGCGAAGAGTTAGGGGTGACATAATAGAGGTTTACAAGTGGATGAATGGACATAACAAAGGAGATATTTATAGGATATTAAAAGTATCAACACAAGACAGAACGCGAAACAATGGATATAAATTGGATAAGTTTAGATTTAAGAACATAAGAACAAAGGCAACTGCAGAAGGCCTATTGGCCCATACGAGGCAGCTCCTATTTATAACCACTCAATCCCACTCATATACTTGCCCAACCCGCGCTTGAAACAATCGAGGGACCCAACCTCCACCACGTTACGCGGTAATTTGTTCCACAAATCAACAACCCTGTTACTGAACCAGTATTTACCCAAGTCTTTCCTAAATCTAAACTTATCCAATTTATACCCATTGTTTCGTGTTCTGTCTTGTGTTGATACTTTTAATACCCTATTAATATCCCCTTTGTTATGTCCATTCACCCACTTGTAAACCTCTATCATGTAACCTCTAACTCTTCGCCTTTCCAGTGAATGCAACTTAAGCTTTGTTAATCTTTCTTCATATGAAAGATTTCTAATTTGGGGAATTAACTTAGTCATCCTACGCTGGACACGTTCAAGTGAATTTATATCCATTCTATAATATGGCGACCAAAACTGAACTGCATAATCTAAATGGGGCCTAACTAGAGCAAGATATAGCTTGAGAACCACACCAGGTGTCTTGTTACTAACGCTTCGATTAATAAATCCTAGTGTCCTATTTGCCTTATTACGAATATTCATGCTTTGATCCTTTTGTTTTAAATTCTTACTAATCATAACTCTCAGATCCCTTTCGCAATCCAACTTCGCAATCTCAGCACCATCTAGCTCGTATCTTGTAACTCTCGTATTCTTGTAACGTGTTCTCTAACAGGAGCGAATAGAAGAAGGTGTTGCTACTGATACTGACATGGTGCTAGGCAGTGATGATGAGGAAGAACCTGAGGAAGAGCAAGGTGCACCTTGCGCAAGGTGTAAAAAGAGATAAGGAGAGCAAGAAGAAACTATGAAGTTCGTATAGCAGGCCAAGCAAAGGCAAATCCTAAAGGTTTTTTGTCAGTTATATCGAAAAAAGGATATGGAAAAGATAGGTCTATTAAAAACCGAGATAGGTCCGATAACGGATAATGACGAAGAGATGAGTAGTATTTTTAATATATATTTAATCTCTGTATTTACTAAAAAGAACTTAACTCTATGCCTTTAGCCGAACAAGTCTATGTGGGTGGGGACGAGGACTGGTTGATTAGTTTAACAGTTACCAGGGATGATATTATTAAACAAATAGAAAAACACAAACCAAGCAAATCCTCTGGACCGGATATAGTGTTTACCAGGGTGCTTAAAGAATGCAAAGAGGAGCTTCGTGATTCATTGTCTACTATATTTAATAAATCATTAGAGTCAGGCAGATTGCCAGAGTCGTAGAAGATTGCTAATGTAGTGCCAATTTTTAAGAATGGAGATAGATCACTTGCGTCAAACTATCGGCCAATTAGCCTAACGTCTATTGTGGGAAAGTTACTTGAATCGATATTTGCAACCATTCGTTTTCACCTTGAAAAAAACAAATTAATAAACGAGTCACAATATGGTTTAACAAATGGCCGTTCATGTGTAACAAAATTGTTATCTTTTTATTTTAGCATAGTTGAGGCAGTTGATAGTGGTAAGGTTTGCGATGTTGTGTACCTTGACTTTAGTAAAGTTTTTGATACAATGCCACATGAAATACTGATTAAAAAGATAGAGGCTCATGGTATTGGGGGTGCTATATTAAGAGGGAATAGTGTATGGCTATACCAAAGGAAACAGAGTCAGTGTGCATGGTGTTAAGTCAGAGTGGGATAATGTTGTAAGTGGAAAGCCTCAAGGCTCTGTATTGGGACCTCTGTTGTTTATAATATTTATATAAATGATTTAGATTCAGGTTTAAGTTGCAACATTTGCAAATTTGCCGATGATACAAAATTCGGTAGGGTAATTAACACGGAAGACGACTCACTATCACTTCAAGTTGATCTAAATAGGGTTTTGAAATGGTCAAAAGATTGGCAGATGCAGTTTAATGCTGATAAATGTAAAGTTTTGAGTCCAGGTAATGATGATAGAGTTACAAGATACGAGCAAGATGGTGCTGAAATTGCGAGGTCGGATTGCGAAAGGGATCTGGGAGTTATGATCAGTAAGAATTTAAAACCAAAGGATCAATGCACGGATGCTCCAAACAAATAAATGCATGAATGTTCGTAATAAGGCAAATAGGATACTGGAATTTATTTATCGAAGCGTTAGTAACAAGACACCTGGTGTGGTTCTTCAGCTATATCTTGCTCTGGTTAGGCCCTGTTTAGATTATGTAGTTCAGTTTTGGTCGCCGTACTCTAGAATGGATATAAATTCACTTGAACGTGGCCAGCGTACGCTGACAAAATTAATTCCCCAAATTAGAAATCTTTCATGTGAAGAAAGATTAACAAAGCTTAAATTGCATTCACTGGAAAGGCGAAGAGTTAGGGGTGACATGATAGAGGTTTTCAAGTGAATGAATGGACATAACAAAGGGGATAATAATAAGGTACACGAAACAATGCGTGTAAATTGGATAAGCTTAGATTTAGAAAAGACTTGGGTAAATTCTGGTTCGGTAATAGGGTTGTTAATTTGTGGAACCAACTACTGGGAAACGTAGTGGAGGTGGGGTCCCTCGATTGTTTCAAGCGCTGGTTAGACATGTATATGAGTGGGATTGGGTGGATATAAATAGGAGCTGCCCAGTATGGGCCAATAGGCCTTCTGCAGTTACCTTTGTTCCTATGTTCTTATCCTGCAAAAAAAAGATGTTGTTGTTTTAGATTTAGCTACTCAGAACGAAGTGTCCATGTAGTACGGGCTATGGTGAGCCCGAAAAAATAGAGATCGACATAGCTTATATTGCATTCTTTAGAAAGGTGAAGAATTAAGGGTGACAGGATAGAGGTGTACAATTGGATGAATGTCCATAACAAATGGGATAGTAATAGGGTAATGAAAGTATCAACACAAGACAGAACAGAACACAATGGTATAAATTTGATAAGTTTCGATTTATGAAAGACCAGAGTAAATACTTGTTCGGTAACAGGGTTCGCGTAACATAATAGAAGTAGTATTAATTGATTGTTTGAAGCGGAGGTTAAACATATATTTGA
This sequence comes from Procambarus clarkii, assembly GCF_040958095.1. Lineage (NCBI taxonomy): Eukaryota > Metazoa > Arthropoda > Malacostraca > Decapoda > Cambaridae > Procambarus > Procambarus clarkii. The sequence continues at coordinate 6,170,990 of NC_091214.1, read as the reverse complement.
ATGAGATTGGGTAGATATAAATAGTAGCTACCTCTTGGGTGGATATAAATATCAGCTACCTCTTAGGTGGATATAAATAGTAGCTACCTCTTGGGTGGATATAAATAGTTGCTACCTCTTGGGTGGATATATATAGCAGCTACCTCGTATGGGCCAATAGGCCTTCTGCAATTACCTTCATCCTAATGTTCTCATCAGCTTACCTCTCTTTTTTTTACTTTCTCATCTCTCCTTCACCCATCCCACCCGTGTCCCCTCTCCCCTTTTTTTCTTGTTCTTACCTTTCACCTCTTGTTACCTGCTCTTCACCTCTTGTCTTACATATGCCCGTGCCTCTTATGTCCTCTTCACTAGCGACTTCATAACGGTCCAGGACGGGCAGAAACTTCGTCGTCTCATCTTATGGTGTGTAGTTTGGTCTAGATTTCTTCAGCCACGTTATTGTGAATCGGCATCTGCACGAGATATTGAACAATTCCTGAACTTACGGGAACATAATCGCTTTCATATTAACTTGGAGATATGGAAACCAATGTAATGATTCGTACTGTTGATAAGCCTCACGAGTGTCTCGAGTGCTCAAGAAAATTCAGGTACCTTAGCAATTTGAAACAACACTTGTTAGTACATTCTGATGATAGGCCTTACGAGTGTTCTGAGTGTGCAAAAAAATTTAAGGGCCCTGGAGAAAACACCTTTTAGTACATACTGATGATAGGCCTTACGAGTGTTCTGAGTGTGCAAAAAAGTTCAAGTCCCCTGCAAGTTTGAAACAACACTTGTTAGTACATTCAGATGATAAACTTCACGAGTGTCCTGAGTGTGCGAAAAAGTTCAAACACCGTCACAATATGAAAAAACACATGTTACTACATTTGGGGGATGAACTTCATAAGTGTAAAGATTGTTGGATATTTCCAACACCGAATACAGCATTGTTGTATTCTCATTACTTATTACTAACCATACTAAATATTGTATTAAGTAAAATTAACAACTCGTAGAATTCTCATGTACTAATAATTCATCTGTGCATTAGGCTAGAATTCTCACGTCACCTAACGCCAGTATTGCGTCAGATTTCTTTACAGTAAAACACATTATATTCAATTTGTGTGAGAAATAAATACGATTCTCCATAATTAAAGCATTCTGTATGACAACTGATTGCAGACGAATTGTTCTCTAACTAAAAGCCGAATAGAGCGTTAGAATCATAGCGTCTACCTCGCGATAGTGTTAACGTCATCAATGAATGCCATGGGGAGACATTAATTCCTCTCCCTTATATATTTACTATTCTTAAATCGGTAAATAATAATATTTCGTTCCTCTAAATAATAAACCCGTCCAGTCTTTAAAGTTTCAAGCGCGAATGCGAGAAATATTAATGTTCGTGACAATAATTTGTGTTATGAACGTCGACTCGGCGTGGGTTGGAGGGACGCCATCCATCCTCAGTACGCGGACACGTGCAGAGCCGAAAGGAGGCAGAACTGTGCTTACCGTACTCATAAACGACGCCATTGCCCAGCAAATCGGGCAGGTGTTATTCATCTTCAGATGAAAGCCGCCACTGTGAGGCGTGAACGACCTTGCAGATAATATCTTCAACTAGTGCTGGTGTTAAATGAGGGACCCCTAGACTTGGTTCCTGACGACACGTGATCAGCCAGCTTGAAACGCATCAATCCAGGATAGGTTCACCGGAGCCTGGGATGCGAAATTACGGCAATCTTAATACTTATACAGTGCCCACAGCTAAGTACCTTTTATTTGATGCATCATTTACAGGTTTAATAATAGCGGGGTGATTGTTCGTCACGCAGCGGGATAACACCTAATAACAGGTGATTAGAATTCCATCTGTAGATATTAATAATCTTGAATATGAATTGAGTAGTTAAATCAATTGCTACTGGTAGTTATTTATCTTGCAGCTCGAGAGACGAATTCCTCATGCTGCCTTCTCCATGTTAACCGTACCATTCGTCACTGTACCAGACTTGGGGATTAAGAGGACTTCCATGGTTATCTAAAGGAATCTACTACAAGCTAAGGCTTATTTCTTTTTATCCATTTCTTTGCAATTTGATATATTCAGAATGTTTTGATGTTAATGTGTGATTTACTGTAACTCATTACTATTGTGAGAGTTTTTGTAGTTTTTAACTTGTGAGAAGTTTTGGAATAAATTATAATTGGTATAAGGAATTTTAGCTCGGAAAATTTCTAAGAATTTTCTTTATTCTTTAACCTTTATTCCTGTCGTGATATTCAACTAGGTCGCCTGAGGAAGGACTTGCTTAGCTAACACACCAGTGTAGTAAACAGCTCATTCCTCACTTTGGGACCATGTATGAACAATTGACTAGGCGCGAGCAAACGCCGAGACCCCAATGAAAATTGAAATCCCCCCCACTTAGGCCGCCGACCTTCGCCAATCGCCGAAGCGAATCTAACGAGTAGGTCACGGGCTCTCACAACAATAATTTATTGTTGTGTGGTGCCGTATATTTGATCCAAAGCTCAGAAAATAAGTCTCAATGTTAGTCGAGTGTGAAGAACATTTGCATAACAATAATAATGTGTGGGGGTGTAACGAAAAGACAGTGTTAACCATAACAACTTAGTTTATTCAATAAAGTACTAACTACTACAACAAAACAAAAGAAATGTCAATGACGTTACTCGAAATCCTTCCTGTGACACTATCAATGACAGCTAGACACCAGCCCCTCGGACTGCATAATGAACTAACTCGAACATAAGCGTGACCACAGAGGAATCAACAAGCAAGCAAGAACTAACAGATCTATAATCACAATTACAACAATTGACACAGTAGGTTCTGAAACACGTCTCCAGTAACCTCCTAACTGTTCTACGCCTCAGTGCAGTCTACTCCTGCAACAGCGGTTGCAATGCAATCAAATCAGTAGTCTTTCAATGACAACAATAACTAATGGGTTCACTGGCAACTCCAGCACCCTTCCACAAATTAATCCTTACGTTAACACTCCGTCCCACGGACGATCAACAATCAATAACAATTGATTTACGTTAATAACACAATAACATTTACGTTAATTACAAGGTAACATTTACGTTAAATTAACAACTCTTACAACTGTCACTAGTACCGCGGAAATTACACAACACTCTACCCGTCGAGCATTCAGTGAGAAAATCCCATTAATCCCTGTACTTCCAGACAGCTGATTAATCTCTACTAGTTACGTTAATTTACGTTAATCGGTTACTAATCACTCAGCGATGGTAAACTCTGATTTGCAATGTCCAAAGTGCTAAGAGAACGGTAATCACTCGTGATTACCTTTAGAGTAATTAATTACTATCCTCAAGATCAATAATTAAACAATTAAAATACGCAACCTTTCACACTGGCTCAGCAATTTACATTAAGGTACGAATTCCGTCTAAGCCTTCCATACTCAGACCAATTCAGGCGACTAATAACAGTAATTAGCCCCACGTTTACGTTATTCTAAAATGACGCTACTCCTCTCACGAGTCAATCAAGTGCCGGTACTTCCGGGCAGATAACGACGTTACGTTAATGGAACAATGTAGCCTTCGTGTGAGTCGATCAAACAAGGATCGAGATTAATTACTTTGACTTCCTGAAACACGTCAATTACCCGGCCCACTGACCGTTAATTACGACAGACAATACTCTAATTCTTATCTGGCTGATGGCTAGGCTCCTCGAGACTACCGTAGCTGCTTACAGGAAAGTAAATTAACCCAAACGCATTCTACGTTACTCAAATTGTCAAAGAACAAATTCTCTTAAAGCAATGGGCGTTCCCTTGGTTACGTTATATTAATTGCCTCGCAATCACCTCACTGAATACTGGACTTCGATGTCCTACCAGATAACCAGGAGAATATATGTATATCCAAGTACTCGTCTACAGCCGAGTTCACCCACGACAATGACAAATCACACTAACAAATCACAGTGATTTACGTTACAATCCGGTTGCAATGACAATACTGCAGAACCTAGTAAAATAACCTACAGGACATGAACCCTCTAGAACCCTGCCCCACAATGGTTTTACTGAACTGCAATCACATACGGTGATTGCTCAACACTAGCAACAATCACCATCAAATAACAACCCCCTTTGCAATAACACACACGGCAAGTACTCTAATTTCCAAATATTAGGATACTGCACACACTTACTTACTTACTGCTGCAAAGGACCCCTAGAACATAGGTCCATATATTGCAATCACCACACAGTAAATAACACAATAACACTGGGCACCGTGACACTACGATTATATATATATATAATTACCGCTGACACATGTAGCCTACAGCTATCAAACGTTATTGGGAACACTAAGGAGAATCTCACACTCCTTAAATCACATGGGTGAGTGATTTATCGGTCACGCATGCCGATAAACACTCGAGAGTTACGTTACTCGACAGAGCGGGGGCGGTCTCTCTAGACGGCCTCGTCACTCACCAAACCTCACCAAAATTACGTTAATTAATACTGCAACCACAACATATATATTTATATAAATCACACTTGTCACGGCCCTGGGAACACTACAAGAAATTTAAGCCGCACTGTGGCACACTCCACAATAATCATTGCCAGGAATCACTGGCGTTACACATACCTGAGCGCTCAGTGTTGGAATTCCACACCTGCAAGACCACACATGGAAATGATATCACTCCGTCCCACGGACAATCAAAAATGATTACCACAATGAAATAAAAGAATTTATTACATGGACATCCTCTCCGTCCTTGGCTAATCTATGTATATTCTGTGTTCCCGTGTGTACCCCACACACACACACTGTACGTCTGTGTACACTTAAGTCCCTCTGGACTGACAAGATGACAACACAGGTGATTAATCTCCTCGCCCACAATTCACTCCACCTGAACAGGTGCTGCGTGACAATGTGACGGAACACTTGACCTCGAATTCAAGCTTTAGAGACTACTAATCACCGAAATACACACATAGGTACTTACTCATTCACACTGCCGGCTTTACACACCATTCCCATACATCAGGCACCCCGCTATAGGTGGCTGGCTCGCTCCGGGTGGCGTAGGCGGCGGTAGTTCCTGACCGTAGTACAAACACGGGAAATTGCCTTAACACTGACACGAATTTCCCCGTTCCCATCGACTGCTACAGAGCACTAGCAAGTCTAATCATCACTGGTATGGGATCTACGAGTCTGTTGCTGCTCGTATGCACATTCCCCCGCGATCCCAGATCACTGTACCTCTACCCCCTGCATACAATAATGTCTTAAACCCCTCCAAGCGACGACTTCGGCCGGATTCTGTGACGACCGATGTCGTAGGTGAAGCAGGAAGCATCAGCAGTTGTAGTCCAGCCACCACGACGCCCTATACATCAATTTGGCCGAATTGAGTACAGGAACGTCTTGACAAGGTGGCGGCTGAGTTCAGAATGATGCTCACACCGGCTCTTCCCGCGTCCTTCTCGAAATAACCAATGAGAGGAAGGCATACAGCGGCCTACCCCTCTCATCCAATCAGCGACGGTGTAGCATAGCCCCTAGGGCAACTCCAAGATGGCCGACCAACATGGCGGCTCAAGATGTTTACTAAGATGGCGGCTGTCTCCATGACAACCACTCAAGTGGGCAGCCAGCGCGGGGGCCCCACACCCAGGCCGACGGCCTAGCTGTTTCCCGCGCAAAGCTGAGCCTGGCCTCATGCCATACAATGAGATGATGCTATCAGCTCTAGCACTGTCCACAGACATGCCACCCCGGCCAGGGTAACATTTATGGACTGCTGATGACTGGGGCTCTCACATGAGCCCAAACACTAGATGTTTCGGTTGCTGGTACAAAACTTAAGTCCGCCCACTTAACAAGTGCACTTAACAAGTGTACTGGCTCCCACAGGCATAAGAGCACTATTGTAAGTGAGCTGGTGAACCACCCCCTCACATAACTCCCCACCAAAAAGATAAAATTTCCCGGAGGAAAATTTCATCTAAAAATCACCAGCCACTTACACTTGGCTCTTAACTTAAGTGCACGGCGGCTGGGTGGTGGTGGTGATTCATCCGTTTTCTGTTGACGTCGGTGGCTGGCGGGACAAGATGTGACGTCACTGGCTCGTCCAGGGTGGTACTTCCTGACCGTAGTGCGGTCGTGCTCAGGTTCTGGGTCCAGGTTAAGCCGGCTCAACGCCTCGCAGCTTCCCTTCCTCAGTCCCTTCACACTCTCGCCCCACAGGTCTGTGTCATACTGGACACAATAGGTAGCACACTGGGATGGACTTACCAATGAAGTACAGACTCAACACCTTCCCTACCCTACCGACACAATCCCGACAGTTAGCAGACTGTCTTGACTTCCCGGTGACAGGGTCTTTCTTCCTGTCTGTCTGTCACTCTCAGACCGGGTTGCTCTACCGACTGAGTTGACCGGGCTGAGGCCTCTTCAGCAGCTGTCAAACCTCGCCCCTCACTGAGCACTTGGTCACTGACCTGCTCGTTCTTCAATCTCTCAGCGACCGTTCGTTTGTCTGAACGATCTTCCAACAGCCTGAAAGATTGGTCCAGAATATCCACTTCACTTGTGGGAACCACAGCTACCTTAGCCTCACCACTGGCAACATCAAGCAGATGTTTACTCTCCTGAGTGGTGGTAACCCTCGCGGGCCTGGCGGGTCGACAGGTCGTGGCGGGATCACCTGATCCGGGCCACACCCGTCTCACTGGGCTCACCCCCGTTTTCTGTGAAATGAAAGAAGGAAAATTGCTCTTTTTTCCTTTTACCTCATGCACCTGATCTTTCGCCTGATAAGAGGCGACGTTGACTTCCTCAGCTGGCGGCCGTGTGACATCGCCGTCAGCTGGTGAGACCCATCTGAGTCCCTCTGAATCAGTTCTCGTTTTCTGTGCAACAGGGAGAGGAGGATGGCTCCGGTTTTCTTTCACCTGCTGCGCCTCTTCTTCTGTCCGGGCGGCGGTGATCTCTGCTCGACCAGCCGGCTGACGCTTGGTGTCAACGCCAGCGGGTTTAACCTTCCTCTCACCTGTTCCTGTTTCCTCTGGGTCATTTCCACAGGACAGACCCACCTGGTTCCCTATACCAGGAGTATTACCTATCAAAAGTCCATACACTGCCTTTCTACTTAGCGCAGCTTTGATCTTACCTTTGATATATGGGGTGTCTACCAACACGGACACTTCTTCCATGTCCTTACCAGTGCCATCTGGGTACTGGACATGGAGGGTTCGACCTGTTCTACTCTCAGGCTCAACCAAACTGTTCCTGACCATGTTAACTGTAGCACCCCGGTCTCGAAAGACACTCGTCCATTGCCCATTAACTCTTCCTCTAGTTAACTCGAGTGTGTCTCTTAGGGCATCACCTCCCACGGCACTCATGCCTGTAACGTGCACCTTGGTCACCTTCTTAGTCTTAAGCCTAGTGTTGCTCGGGCACTTAGCTGCTCGGTGACCTGCCATGTTGCATGTGAAGCACCTGGGTCCCTTAACCTTGGGTTTCTGTTGGTGTCCCTTAGACTTACTTTCTTTAGGTTTGGCTCCCTTACTTGGAGCTTGAGTAAACCTTTCAACCTTCGTCACACATCGATCTAGGTATGCATCCCTAGGATCGATCTTCTCCTCTCTTGGCAATAGAGGAGGTATCTCTACTTCCAGCGCCTGTACCTCTGAGCTTGGCGCGGCAGGAGGGGCTTGACTCCCCGTCCTTGCCTCGGATTGCACTCTTGCAATTTCCAATCTAGTCAATCTCTCGTGGTGGGCATTCCACATGTAAGCCACAAATTTGGCCTTATCCTCTCTTTGCAGTTTCATAGCATCAGCTTGAGCTGCTAGGTACTCTAAAGTAATTTCCTCCTGGGGTTGTTCAGTCCCCCTCCTGAGAGGTTCTGGTATCTGATTGACTACTTCCAACGAAACGTTTCTGTGGCCCAAGGAATCAGTCCTTAGCCTAGGCTGGGGTCGCGACTCCCCTTCCTTCTCCTGGGGTGGACTCAATCCCACACCCCCTGACATACCGACTATACCACGGTCGGCTAGGGGAACTCCCTTGTCCCCTAGATCACTTCTGTTTGCTCTTTCTAGACATAGACGCCGTACATAGGCATTATGGTCCTCAACATACCGCCTACATTCCTCATCTGTACGACTGTTTCTATCCTTTGGCAGCACGCCATACTTAGTCACATACAGATATACGTACCTCTTTCTATAATCCTCATCCATTCTGTGTGTGTGGTGTGTGTGTACCTAATCCTGCTAACCGACAACATACACACCCACAGCAATATTGTTCTGCAATGTTCTGCACACCTTTCTTCACAGGTTTCTCAACTTGATGAATCTCACTTTTCTGATTATGAATCAAAAGTCTACGGCCCCACGTTGGGCGCCACGCTGTGAGAGTTTTTGTAGTTTTTAACTTGTGAGAAGTTTTGGAATAAATTATAATTGGTATAAGGAATTTTAGCTCGGAAAATTTCTAAGAATTTTCTTTATTCTTTAACCTTTATTCCTGTCGTGATATTCAACTAGGTCGCCTGAGGAAGGACTTGCTTAGCTAACACACCAGTGTAGTAAACAGCTCATTCCTCACTTTGGGACCATGTATGAACAATTGACTAGGCGCGAGCAAACGCCGAGACCCCAATGAAAATTGAAATCCCCCCCACTTAGGCCGCCGACCTTCGCCAATCGCCGAAGCGAATCTAACGAGTAGGTCACGGGCTCTCACAACAATAATTTATTGTTGTGTGGTGCCGTATATTTGATCCAAAGCTCAGAAAATAAGTCTCAATGTTAGTCGAGTGTGAAGAACATTTGCATAACAATAATAATGTGTGGGGGTGTAACGAAAAGACAGTGTTAACCATAACAACTTAGTTTATTCAATAAAGTACTAACTACTACAACAAAACAAAAGAAATGTCAATGACGTTACTCGAAATCCTTCCTGTGACACTATCAATGACAGCTAGACACCAGCCCCTCGGACTGCATAATGAACTAACTCGAACATAAGCGTGACCACAGAGGAATCAACAAGCAAGCAAGAACTAACAGATCTATAATCACAATTACAACAATTGACACAGTAGGTTCTGAAACACGTCTCCAGTAACCTCCTAACTGTTCTACGCCTCAGTGCAGTCTACTCCTGCAACAGCGGTTGCAATGCAATCAAATCAGTAGTCTTTCAATGACAACAATAACTAATGGGTTCACTGGCAACTCCAGCACCCTTCCACAAATTAATCCTTACGTTAACACTCCGTCCCACGGACGATCAACAATCAATAACAATTGATTTACGTTAATAACACAATAACATTTACGTTAATTACAAGGTAACATTTACGTTAAATTAACAACTCTTACAACTGTCACTAGTACCGCGGAAATTACACAACACTCTACCCGTCGAGCATTCAGTGAGAAAATCCCATTAATCCCTGTACTTCCAGACAGCTGATTAATCTCTACTAGTTACGTTAATTTACGTTAATCGGTTACTAATCACTCAGCGATGGTAAACTCTGATTTGCAATGTCCAAAGTGCTAAGAGAACGGTAATCACTCGTGATTACCTTTAGAGTAATTAATTACTATCCTCAAGATCAATAATTAAACAATTAAAATACGCAACCTTTCACACTGGCTCAGCAATTTACATTAAGGTACGAATTCCGTCTAAGCCTTCCATACTCAGACCAATTCAGGCGACTAATAACAGTAATTAGCCCCACGTTTACGTTATTCTAAAATGACGCTACTCCTCTCACGAGTCAATCAAGTGCCGGTACTTCCGGGCAGATAACGACGTTACGTTAATGGAACAATGTAGCCTTCGTGTGAGTCGATCAAACAAGGATCGAGATTAATTACTTTGACTTCCTGAAACACGTCAATTACCCGGCCCACTGACCGTTAATTACGACAGACAATACTCTAATTCTTATCTGGCTGATGGCTAGGCTCCTCGAGACTACCGTAGCTGCTTACAGGAAAGTAAATTAACCCAAACGCATTCTACGTTACTCAAATTGTCAAAGAACAAATTCTCTTAAAGCAATGGGCGTTCCCTTGGTTACGTTATATTAATTGCCTCGCAATCACCTCACTGAATACTGGACTTCGATGTCCTACCAGATAACCAGGAGAATATATGTATATCCAAGTACTCGTCTACAGCCGAGTTCACCCACGACAATGACAAATCACACTAACAAATCACAGTGATTTACGTTACAATCCGGTTGCAATGACAATACTGCAGAACCTAGTAAAATAACCTACAGGACATGAACCCTCTAGAACCCTGCCCCACAATGGTTTTACTGAACTGCAATCACATACGGTGATTGCTCAACACTAGCAACAATCACCATCAAATAACAACCCCCTTTGCAATAACACACACGGCAAGTACTCTAATTTCCAAATATTAGGATACTGCACACACTTACTTACTTACTGCTGCAAAGGACCCCTAGAACATAGGTCCATATATTGCAATCACCACACAGTAAATAACACAATAACACTGGGCACCGTGACACTACGATTATATATATATATAATTACCGCTGACACATGTAGCCTACAGCTATCAAACGTTATTGGGAACACTAAGGAGAATCTCACACTCCTTAAATCACATGGGTGAGTGATTTATCGGTCACGCATGCCGATAAACACTCGAGAGTTACGTTACTCGACAGAGCGGGGGCGGTCTCTCTAGACGGCCTCGTCACTCACCAAACCTCACCAAAATTACGTTAATTAATACTGCAACCACAACATATATATTTATATAAATCACACTTGTCACGGCCCTGGGAACACTACAAGAAATTTAAGCCGCACTGTGGCACACTCCACAATAATCATTGCCAGGAATCACTGGCGTTACACATACCTGAGCGCTCAGTGTTGGAATTCCACACCTGCAAGACCACACATGGAAATGATATCACTCCGTCCCACGGACAATCAAAAATGATTACCACAATGAAATAAAAGAATTTATTACATGGACATCCTCTCCGTCCTTGGCTAATCTATGTATATTCTGTGTTCCCGTGTGTACCCCACACACACACACTGTACGTCTGTGTACACTTAAGTCCCTCTGGACTGACAAGATGACAACACAGGTGATTAATCTCCTCGCCCACAATTCACTCCACCTGAACAGGTGCTGCGTGACAATGTGACGGAACACTTGACCTCGAATTCAAGCTTTAGAGACTACTAATCACCGAAATACACACATAGGTACTTACTCATTCACACTGCCGGCTTTACACACCATTCCCATACATCAGGCACCCCGCTATAGGTGGCTGGCTCGCTCCGGGTGGCGTAGGCGGCGGTAGTTCCTGACCGTAGTACAAACACGGGAAATTGCCTTAACACTGACACGAATTTCCCCGTTCCCATCGACTGCTACAGAGCACTAGCAAGTCTAATCATCACTGGTATGGGATCTACGAGTCTGTTGCTGCTCGTATGCACATTCCCCCGCGATCCCAGATCACTGTACCTCTACCCCCTGCATACAATAATGTCTTAAACCCCTCCAAGCGACGACTTCGGCCGGATTCTGTGACGACCGATGTCGTAGGTGAAGCAGGAAGCATCAGCAGTTGTAGTCCAGCCACCACGACGCCCTATACATCAATTTGGCCGAATTGAGTACAGGAACGTCTTGACAAGGTGGCGGCTGAGTTCAGAATGATGCTCACACCGGCTCTTCCCGCGTCCTTCTCGAAATAACCAATGAGAGGAAGGCATACAGCGGCCTACCCCTCTCATCCAATCAGCGACGGTGTAGCATAGCCCCTAGGGCAACTCCAAGATGGCCGACCAACATGGCGGCTCAAGATGTTTACTAAGATGGCGGCTGTCTCCATGACAACCACTCAAGTGGGCAGCCAGCGCGGGGGCCCCACACCCAGGCCGACGGCCTAGCTGTTTCCCGCGCAAAGCTGAGCCTGGCCTCATGCCATACAATGAGATGATGCTATCAGCTCTAGCACTGTCCACAGACATGCCACCCCGGCCAGGGTAACATTTATGGACTGCTGATGACTGGGGCTCTCACATGAGCCCAAACACTAGATGTTTCGGTTGCTGGTACAAAACTTAAGTCCGCCCACTTAACAAGTGCACTTAACAAGTGTACTGGCTCCCACAGGCATAAGAGCACTATTGTAAGTGAGCTGGTGAACCACCCCCTCACAACTATGCTCATATTCATGTTCTTCTTTATGTGAATGATATTATATTCAGCATTATTTATAGGATTAGATTATTATTAATTGAATTAGTGAACGAACCACACTGATTCCTGGACGTACTTACCTCCAGTAATAACCCCCCAATGTAGGTGTTTGAGGTTTGTTTCTTTAATAATACAGCCCATTAATTATTCTTATGATCATACTTTCTAGTCATATCCATAGTCAATGGTTTTCTCTAGAAATTTATCTAATGATCTGAAATTCACAGTTTCCCTCTTTACTTTAAAAGCGGGTGGTCCTTCGTAATTTAATTTACTACTTTAATTATTAATTAATCAGAATCAAGCCCAAATACCCCACAAAGATTGTGGCAAAAGTTACAGTCTTCGTGAAAATAAGAAACGTGTAAGAGTGCATACAGGTGATACATCTCACAGGTGTGAAGAGTGTGAGAAAAGATTTAGTCTGTAGCGAGTAGATTATCCCAATAATATACTCGCTCCAAATATAGTGTTAATATTCCTGTCAACCGTTGGAGATGAATGAGGTGAGGCGTTTGTTTCGACACCTCACCGTGTTGCCCGGGCAATATAAGCAGCGGTGTAGCGAACATTGGCTAGTCTACTTTCAAGTGTGGTCTAGAGCAGACACTTGCGAGAGACTGTACCAACGCTCAGTGCGCTCAACTCACACCAACGTATCACCTGTGTACTTCTGTATATTCGACCAAATATATATATAGTATCTTAGTGTCTGTGTTTATTTGTCACCATACTTTACGTAACAATAGAACCGTTACATTGGTGACCCAGTGAGTGAAAAGAACACCTAGTCACAAACTAGATCTTCGTCATGGATTTATCTACCAGGTTTCCAGCATACAACGCAGATGAGCCAGAATTTTGGTTCATGCAGATGGAGGCTATTTTCGACCTTCACGAAGTTTCGACGATACCCAGCCACGATGGACTACAACATGGACTCTCACTGGACCTCTACTGTTTGCTGTGATGGAACGCTGCCAACACCCGCGCCACAGCTATGATTTTCATCGCGTCCATCTCTGCATTTTCATCTACTACGGCTTGCTGCTCCACGATCACTACTCACTCATCTGGCAGCTTCATCAGTAACTACATAATGTGGGATCTACAGCCTGTCCTGCCGACTCTCCGTCGCTGCCAGGGCACTGCTTGTTCTACAGGGGCGCCCACGAAAGCTGCTCTTTCGTCAGATTCATCTACACGTTCACTGCATTTTGATACTCTGCCGACTCAAGCCCTTTGCGCAGTACAGGACTTACAGCTTGCGTTTCCGACTCTTCGTCGCCTCCAGGACAACTCAGCTCTAGCAGTGATTCCCTCGTTGTCCTAACTACGTGCCTACATTACCTCCTAATGTCCTGGTGCCCGAGCCCATCCGCCCCGGATCTAAATGCTCCACCAGCGACCCAAGGACGCAACAATTATGCACATTCTTCTCTCCTGCTACACCGAGCTTGTCCACACACTGCCTACATCTTTTAGTACCAGACTACAATTTCCACAGTCAACAATGTAGTACTCGGCGTGTACAGTCCTAATCAACCCAAGACACTACAGCTTCGACACAGAGCAGACAGCAGACTACGACCGCATCGAGCCGCCACGCTCTCGCTCCCCGAGTTTAGACACTCACAATTCTCAATCGAGCCGCCACGCTCTCGCTCCCCGAGTTTAGACACTCACAATTCTCAATCGAGCCGCCACGCTCTCCCACATAGAGCTCCACGACTCCGGCCTCACTCAGCTCTCTGCTCTGCTCCAGGTTTCGTCTCAACGTCTTCAACACTGCTAAATCCAGAGACACATCCGCCGACTACGCAGTTCACTTTTCGACCCCAGTTACCAGCCGCACCACAACCTGATCCTACGACGACGGACGATCCTGTGCGACCTCCCACCCTACGACCCCAGTTAGATGACATCAGCGAAGAGGAGGAAGTTAACTTGGATGGTAATGTAACGCGAGCAGGGCGTACAATTCACCGACCAGCTAAGTTCCTTGATCAAGTATTTTTCCTTTCATCCCCTGGGAGGGGGAGTTCTGTAGCGAGTAGATTATCCCAATAATATACTCGCTCCAAATATAGTGTTAATATTCCTGTCAACCGTTGGAGATGAATGAGGGGAGGCGTTGCCCGGGCAACACGGTGAGGTGTTGCCCGAGCAATATAAGCAGCGGTGTAGCGAACATTGGCTAGTCTACTTTCAAGTGTGGTCTAGAGCAGACACTTGCGAGATACTGTACCAACGCTCAGTGCGCTCAACTCACACCAACGTATCACCTGTGTACTTCTGTATATTCGACCAAATATATATATAGTATCTTAGTGTCTGTGTTTATTTGTCACCATACTTTACGTAACAATAGAACTGTTACAAGTCAATTTTCAAATATGAAGAGGTATTGGTGCACTTTAATGATAAAGCTAATCAAGGCCAAAGCGAGCAACAAGAAGCAGAAAGTGAAAAAGGCATCAATTCCACGACATGTTAGTGAAGTTTGATGATGAAGTGTTTCCTCGAAACAATAAGAAGCGGAAAGTGTAAAATAGTGGATGCTCAGTGAATGATTTGGGATCATCTTATGTGTAAAAAAAATATTACCTAAAATAAAAGCTTCAGATCAATAAGTATTTTTATTTTTTATTACTGTTTCTTTTCACTACAACTTTGAATTGGATGTACCTTAATTTATATACTATATCCAGTAAGTCTTCAAGACTTACTGTAGTAAGTAAGACTCCAGTAAGTCTAAAAAACTTATTTTAAAATTATATATAAAAAAAATTACTGGATAAAAAGACTCCAGTAATATAAAGAACTGCTACAGGTAAGCAGGTAATATAACGAATGAAGAAAAGGCGATGAGGTAGCTTAGTGACAGGGTGTATGGGGGAATGGCAATTCTTTTAACCATGTAGCTTAGTCGATTAAGGCAGCGTCTGGGATCTCTCGGACGTAGGTTCGAATCCCCGTCACGGCCCTTGTTCATTTGATGCATCACGCTATTGTGATTTCTGTGTTCGAATTTTTTAAATCTAACATATTTATTTATATATACACAAGAAGGTACATTGGGCTTAGGAGAGTACATAGCATTGATGATTCTTGTAAAGTTTTGTACGCATTGAGTTTCGGGCAGGTCCTAAATCTAGCAGCTTAACTTGATACCTGGTTGATGGGGTTCTGGGAGTTCTTCTACTCCCCAAGCCCAGCCGGGGCCAGACTTGACTTGTGAGCGGCCCGCAGGCCCACAGCCCGGTTGGTCCAGCACTCCTTGAAGGAAATAATCTAGTTTCCTCTTGAAGAGGTAGGACGTTGAACAACCGTGGACCTCTGATTGTGCCCATGGCACCTCTGCTCTTCACTGGTTCTCTTCTGCATTTTCTTCCATGTCGTTCATTCCAGTACGTTGCTATTTTACTGTGCAGATTTGGGACCTGTCCCTCCACTATTTTCCATGTGTATATTATTTGGTATCTCTCTCGTCTCCTTTCTAGTGAGTAAATTTGGAGAGCGTTGAGACGATAATTTAGGTGCTTAATCTCGTCTATGCGTGCCGTATATGTTCTCTGTATTCCCTCAATTTCAGCAATCTCTCCTGCTCTGAAGGGGGAAGTGAGTACTGAGCAGTACTCAAGACGGGACAACACAAGTGATTTGAAGTACAACCATTTGTACTTCAAATTTGAGTACAACCATTGTGATGGGATCTCTGGTCTTGAAGGTTCTCGTAATCCATCCTATCATTTTTCTGGCTGACGCAATACTTGCTTGGTTATGCTCCCTAAACGTTAGGTCGTCGGACATCATTATTCCCAAATCCTTGACATGCTGTTTTCCTACTATGAGCAGATTCGATTGTGTTTTGCACCCTGTATTATGTTTAGGATCCTCATTTTTGCCGTATCTGAGTACCTGGAATTTATCACCGTTAAACATCATGTTATTTTCTGCTGCCCAATCGAAAACTTTGTTAATATCTGTTTGTAGTTTATCAATGTCTTCGGCAGAGGTAATTTTCATGCTGATTTTTGTATCATCTGCAAAGGATGACACGAAGCTGTGACTTGTGTTTTGTCTATATCTGATATGAGAATAGGAATAATAACAGTGGTGCAAGGACTGTACCTTGAGGTACAGAGCTTTTAACTGCGCTCGGACTCGATTTTACTTGATTGACTGTTACTCTTTGTGTTCTGTTCGACAGGAAATTGAGTATTCAGCGTCCTACTTTACCAATTATACCCATTTACCCCATTTTGTGTGCAATCACTCCATGGTCACATTTGTCGAATGCCTTTGCAAAATTGGTGTATACGACATCCGCGTCATGTTTTTCCTCAGTGATTTTGATATAGTGGCCAAGTAGCAAATACTTTTATTATGAGAGACGTTAGTGCAACTGGTCTATAATTCTTTGTGCCAGTGCTTTGCTACCACCCCTTGTGTAGACGGGCAATGTCTGCTGCTTTAAGCGCATCTGGTATCTCCCCTGTGTCCAAGCTCTTCCTCCACACTATACTGAGTGCCTGTGCTACTGGCACAAATGCGCTACATGCATTTCCGACGGTTCCTTTCATATAAAAGGGGTGACGCCGAGGAAAATAAGACTCGCGTCCCTACCAAAACGAAAAAGTAGTATATCACAGGGTAACTCCCCTGTGTCCAAGCTCTTCCTCCACACTATAGTGAGTGCTTGTGCTACTGGCACTTTGCATTTCTTTATAAATATTGAATTCAATGAGTCTGGACCTGGGGCTGAGTGCATGGGCATATTGTCAATTTCTCTTTCAAAATCTGCCTCGCTCGTGTTGATATCAGTTACATTTACTGGTGTTTGAGTATCATTCATAAAAAAATTGGCCGTAACTTCCAGTAATCCGAATGATTACTGTTTTATCTTTCACTATGTGATGGCGATTCAGGATGGTGTTGTGGTATTGAGAATAATGTTGCTTAATACCTCCGTCTTGCAAATGAAGTGTAAACTTAATGTATTCGTGGTATCTCCAATGTAGTATATATATGTCAGAGCTCAGTCTCCAGTGCTGCATTTGTATTGATAGTTAGTGCATCAGTACACCTAGTACATTATTACTGCGTTAATACACCTCAGACATGTCATTTCAAATAATGAGGAAAGCTTTACGAGTGTTGTTATAATAAATGACCAGACGCATTTCACTGCAAGGTTTACAATTCTTGTCAATATGGACTCGTATCACCTTCTTGTATGCCTGAGTGAATGGGTTTTTATAATGCACTAGATGCACTACGAATTTATATGGTATACTTGTTACGAACCCGGATCCAGAGTCCGAGCCCGGAGCAGTGACGACCGCGCCATCTGTGGGTCAGCTCCCGAAACCCCCGCCAAACGGACGACGACACCTGGTGAGGACGGCGAATACCGGCCACAAGGGCCAGTTTCCAGTCCTGTTCAGCGCTCCACACAGCCGCTGCTGATCTCTGATGAGGTGGTGCTCAGACACCAGCACCATCTATGGAGTGGATAGGTGGGCGTTTGTGTCTGAACCTGTAAGTGAGGTGCCTTAGTGTGTCCCTGTTATTGATGACGTGTCTGGTTACAGAGTCGATCTGGGACTGCTGTGATGGGAGTTGAGTCAGTCTACCCGAGGCAGCCATCTCCATACCTTGTACTTTGCTGCAGCAGTTGTGAAGTCGTCCCCCCGGAAGAACACTGTGGTGTGTTACCCTGCCAGTGGAGTGGCAGTAAAAGGATTACCCGGGACCGACTGTTGGAGACGATCATCCACTGGGGTATTGAGGACAGGAGAGTGATTTGTGGTGTCACACGAGGCTCCTGTCTAGGGCTTTCCCCTTATATCGTTCGTGGAGTGGCCTGACCAGCCTTGCTGATCCGGAACCTGCCAGCAGACCAGCTGGACGTGTGGTTGACGGCCTCCACGGCGGTGCCCCCAGTGGACCTGTGTTTTGGCTGACATGTGGCCAGGGTAGGCTCAGCTTCCTAGAGGATTCGTTGTGAGGCCACGAAGAAGCACCGAGGATTTAGCACCGAGAGCGAGGATCCATAGTCTTCAGCAGAAGACTACAGTGTATTTCCCCTGTAAATAAGTGTTTATACCCCTCCCCCTGTGCACTCTTTTTATATCTTATTTATTTATTTGGTGATGGTGAATTATAATCTTAAGTTCTTAACTTTCTTTCCCTTCCCCCTTTAAGTTACTTGCGTCACGGATCACATCCCTTGATAGCCACTACTGGCTTGGGAACGGATATATATCTTCCTCTAACAACATCAGAGTAAGAACCCCGTTGCGTCCCGAGAGGGCCGTAACATAATTGGCATCCCCAGCGGGATCCGTCCCCTTGTTAAGTATGTTTGACAGGGGTGGTGAAGTGGCGTAATCCCTGTATATAATTCCCCCTGTGTGACGATTGTGACGTTATACGTCCTGTGCGGTGCTCAAGAGTGACTAAGTGCAATATTGTGCAGTGCGGTGCTCGCTGTGACTAAGCGATTAAGTGCAATATTGACTAGTGCGATGCTCAGTGATTCAGTGCAATATTGTAGAGCGAAGGGTTCGCTGTGATTAAGTGCGATATTGCGTAGTGCGGTGCCCGAAGTGATTACGTGCAATATTGGCAAGTGAGGCGCCAGGTGCGATAAAGTGCAATATTGGCGTAGAACAGTGCTCGGTGCGTTAAGTGCTAAAGTGAAAGCGGTGTGTCAAGTGCTAGTTAAGTGTTCCATCGGTGACAATGGCAGAGAAAGCTACCATCGATGATCTGGACGATGTGCAGGCTTTTCTGAACAGAGAGGACTGTCTTGCCAGATTAAAATATCTGAGCAAACCAGAGCTTGTACTAGTGAGCGCCTACCTGGAGATCAAGATCCGTGCCAGTGATTCCCGTGTGGAGATCTTGTCCAAGGTTCACCGGCACCTGAAGGCAGAAGAGAAACAGGAAGGCGAGACTCCTAGTACAAGGGAAGGTGAAGAAATAGCTTCCACGGAAAAGGAAGATAAGGGCAGCGACATTGACAGTGATGCAGGTGAGCTTAATATCAGCTTCCTAACAGTCAAAATGCGTGCCCTAGAGATCAATCGTGAGATAGAGTGGAAGAAGTTAGAATTAGAACGAGAATTAAAAGATAAAGAATTGGCGATGAGACGTTTAGAATTAGAAGAAAGGAAAGAAGAACGAGAAAGAGAAGAGAAACGAGAAAGAGAAGAACGAGAAAGAGAAGAGAGACGAGAGAGAGAAGAAAGAGAAAGAGAAGAGCGAGAAAGGGAAGAGAAACAGCGAGAGAGAGAAGAAAAAGAAAGACAGAGACAACATGAACTAGAAGTATTGCGATTAGGCGGTGGTCGGAGGCCAACAACGGACACCAGCGGTTTCGATCCGGTAAGAAACATAAAAATGGTCCCAAAATTCAATGAGAGGGAAGTTTCGAAGTTCTTTGCCGCCTTCGAGAAAGTCGCTGCCTCTTTGGAGTGGCCAAGGGAGAATTGGGCCATCATGATACAGTCAGTCTTGACTGGGAAGGCCCAAATCGCCTACTCTACGTTATCCCTTGACGACTCCGGCGATTATGACAAGGTGAAGAAGGTTGTGCTCATGGCGTACCAATTGGTACCTGAGGCTTACAGGCAAAAGTTCAGAAACCTGAAGAAGACCTCAGAGCACACTTTCACCGAATTCGCCACAATCAAGGAGCGACTTTTCCAGGAATGGTGTGCCTCTCGGAAGGTGGAGACCAAGGAAGACCTCGAGCAGCTGATTCTGCTAGAGGACTTCAAGGATTGTTTGTCAGGAGACCTGAAGACGTACTTAGAGGAACAGCAGGTAGAGACCTTGAGTGCGGCAGCCACCATTGCTGAAGAGTACATCCTGACTCATAGGCCGTCTGCTAAGTACGTCCCAAGGAATTACCAGCGCCGGTTCGACAGACCTCATGATGAAGAGGAAAGACCCGTCCCACAAAGTGCTAAGAAGACGCCCCCAAGTAGCCCTCGAAGAACAAGTCCTAGTAGTCCGAAACACCGGAGTTCAAGGAGGAATATGGTGTGCTGGACTTGTGGGCAGAAAGGGCATGTAGCTGCTAGGTGCCAAGGCAGAAGAGGTGGCAGCGCACGTAGGGAGGTGATGATGATGTGCTGTGTTACACCACCAGCAGGAAGCCAGTCGACGACTACGCAGGAAGAACCCAGGTTGTTTTCCCCTCACACTTCAGGCGGGTATGTATCGAGTGATCATACTGGTAGATCAGTTGTAGTGCTCAGAGATAGTGGAGCAGCCCAGTCCCTGATCGTGAAAAGCTCGTTACCCGAGGGAGTAAGTATGGATGGGAGACCAGAGGTTGTCCTGGTTGGGTTTCCTAGGACGCAGTACATCGCCCCCTTAGTGCCAGTACATCTCGACGCGCCTTATTTCAGCGGCACATGTGCGTTGGCAGTAGTCGATACCCTCCCTGTGACTGGGATTGACGTGGTACTAGCCAACGACTTGGTGACCGATTGGAGCACCAATCATCCCAAGATAGCGGACGAGTCAGCCAGAACAGTACGGTCAGAGGTGTCTACAGGCAATGTTAATGTCCAGGTAAAGACAGACCCGGATGTAACTATGTTTAATTTGTCCTCTCGCCTACAGATTGAGAACGTTCTAGCAGTGTCTCCTGATTTTTCTCTCGCCAAGAAACATGAGGTTACGATGGCAGAAGTACCTGAGCTAGAAGAGAGGCCTTGTGTGCAGGCACCCACGGATACTAACGAGTCTGGAGCGAAGGCGGACGTGTACTTGCGGTATGGCAAGGTACAGCGTTCATTGAACCGACCAGAGATTCCCCAGACGTCAGAGGTATGTGAGGTATGTGCGAAGGTTCTAGAGCCCTCTTCGATCCAAACCAGGCTAATGGATATAGCCGGTTATGGACATTACAGGCTCAGGAAGCTTATTCCTCAGGTAACCAAATGTTTCTTAGCGGTATTTTTGATTCTCGTATGTGCTCTAAGTGAGGACCGGTGGACGACCCGACGAATGATGGCTCCCATGAACATCGTGAAGAGGTCCCAGGGATTAGAGATTTACACTGCAAGTGTTGCAGTTGAAGAAGGGACCTGGAAGGTGATGGTTGATACAGGAGGTACAAAAAATGATAATATGAGTGACTGTTTCAGACAGGTTGACACCCCCCCGCGTGACTGCTGAGCCTCAATACAGCGTTATGCGGAACGTTGGTCGACCTAACGGGGGCAGAGCGAATGCCGTCTTCGGTGTGCAAGCAGCCCTGTTGGAACTAGGTGTGAGCTTAGTAGAGGCGTATGCTGTAAGTACTGACTTGCCCACTGTCGCTGTCACTCTGAATTATCAGACCCCTGTATTCCAGGTTCCTGTCTCCCTGAAGGACCGTCGGACCGGTACCAGAAATGCCGTCTGTGATCAGCCATCATCGGTGCCACGACACAGGGAAGTGTCGAGAGTCGCCCCTCATCGTGTCCACACCAATCCTTACTTGAGAGATGTGAGATGAAGCCCCTGCTTGACATCGCAGTGGAGATGTGGAAGATTACATCAGGCAGGTCATCGCCTGCCATTTTCAAGCTCCCTTTGTGCCAGGGTTTTTCCTCAGTACAGTTCTGTGGACGAGACAGCCTCGCCATTCCAGATTATAGAGCATGTGTGTCCATTTGGAGTTGTGTCGTCGTACTAATTTGGTTTGTGTTTCTCTTTATAGAACCCCAAACCAAATTCTTTTTGGTGGGGAGGTGTTACAAACCCGGATCCAGAGTCCGAGCCCGGAGCAGTGACGACCGCGCCATCTGTGGGTCAGCTCCCGAAACCCCCGCCAAACGGACGACGACACCTAGTGAGGACGGCGAATACCGGCCACAAGGGCCAGTTTCCAGTCCTGTTCAGCGCTCCACACAGCCGCTGCTGACCTCTGGTGAGGTGGTGCTCAGACACCAGCGCCATCTATGGAGTGGATAGGTGGGCGTTTGTGTCTGAACCTGTAAGTGAGGTGCCTTAGTGTGTCCCTGTTATTGATGACGTGTCTGCTTACAGAGTCGACCTGGGACTGCTGTGATGGGAGTTGAGTCAGTCTACCCGAGGCAGCCGTCTCCATACCTTGTACTTTGCTGCAGCAGTTGTGAAGTCGTCCCCCCGGAAGAACACTGTGGTGTGTTACCCTGCCAGTGGAGTGGCAGTAAAAGGATTACCCGGGACCGACTGTTGGAGACGATCATTCACTGGGGTATTGAGGACAGGAGAGTGATTTGTGGTGTCACACGAGGCTCCTGTCTAGGGCGTTCCCCTTATAACGTTCGTGGAGTGGCCTGACCAGCCTTGCTGATCCGGAACCTGCCAGCAGACCAGCTGGACGTGTGGTTGACGGCCTCCACGGCGGTGTCCCCAGTGGACCTGTGTTTTGGCTGACATGTGGCCAGGGTAGGCTCAGCTTCCTAGAGGATTCGTTGTGAGGCCACGAAGAAGCACCGAGGATTTAGCACCGAGAGCGAGGATCCATAGTCTTCAGCAGAAGACTACAGTGTATTTCCCCTGTAAATAAGTGTTTATACCCCTCCCCCTGTGCACTCTTTATATCTTATTTATTTATTTGGTGATGGTGAATTATAATCTTAAGTTCTTAACTTTCTTTCCCTTCCCCCTTTAAGTTACTTGCGTCACGGATCACATCCCTTGATAGCAACTACTGGCTTGGGAACGGATATATATCTTCCTCTAACAACATCAGAGTAAGAACCCCGTTGCGTCCCGAGAGGGCCGTAACAATACTACGTTCCTGGGCTTTGCTTAGAATATTTTTAAATAGGTTATATTTTGAATCCACATCGAAATCCCGTTTTACGTCACCTGTCGCTGGGTTCACGTCTAGCCCACACCCCATCCCCAAGACATTCCAATCATTTTGACCCCAAAAAATCCATAGGCTATTGAAATCAGCTTTTCGAAAATCAGGCACTTTAACAGAATTTTCTCCTATAGATCTATTCCATTCAATGCTAAATCTGATTTCTTTATGATCACTGTTCCCTAGCTCACTCCCTATTTCCATCTCCTTAATTTGTGTTTCCCTGTTAGTTAACACTAAATCTAAAATATTATTTCCCCGCGTTGGTTCCTAAATATGTTGCATAAGAAAGCAATCGTCAATTAATTCTAGGAAGTCTTCTGCTTCATTATTCCCTGTTTTGTTCACCCAGTTTATTCCACTAAAATTAAAGTCATCCATGACATAAATACTGTTAGATCTAGATGCTCTAGATATTTCATCCATAGAAGCTTTGCTTCCATTCTGTCTAAATTTGGTGGCCTATATATAACTCCTATTATAATAATATTTGCTTTTTCGTTTAATTCTATCCAAATAGTTTCTGTGTGTGGCTCAGATTTGATTCCCTCTTTGAGACTACATATCAAATTGTCCCTAACATATATGGCTATTCACCCTCCTCGTCTAATATATCTATCTGTGTGAAATAGTTTTAATCAATTTATTTGATATTCAGCTAATAGTTCTCTATTTTCTACATTCATCCACGTTTCGGTAAGTGCAATAATATCTATTTCTTCTGTACAGATAAGAGCATTTAACTCGTTTATTTTGTTTCTTAGACTTCTACTGTTAGTGTAATATACCCCAAGTGAATTAATAATAATAATAATAATAATAATAATTTTTATTTAGGCAAAGGTACATACATAAAGAGATTTTACAAAGTTTGTTGGCTTTATAGATAAGAGCTAGTACATACAATGCCTAAAGCCACTATTACGCAAAGCGTTTCGGGCAGGAAAAAACACTACTGACTAAAGCTTAAAACTAATGGGTAAAAAGAAAAAAATGCGTTGAGTACAAATAAAAATAGAGGTAAAAGAGGGGGGAACATTGTTGAAAAAACAGCACAAATACAATTACAAATTATTACAGAAAATTACATTAAAACAGCGTTGAATTGTAAAAAAAACAAAACAAAAAAAAACATACATGGGTTGACAATAGAGAGGTAAGGTAGGTTACAGGGAATTTATTAGGTATAGCTTCGTTTTTAACTTAAACTGGTTGAGAGAGGTACTGTCTTTAACATGGTTGGGAAGGTCATTCCACATCCTGGGCCCCTTGATTTGTAGAGCATTTCTGGTTTGATTAAGTCGTACTCTAGGAATATCAAAACTGTATTAATTTCTGGTGTGGTGCTCATGGGTTCTGTTACAACCTTCTATGAAGCTTTTGAGATCAGGATTGGCATTACAATTTAGCGTTTTGTATATGTATAGTACACATGAGAGAATGTGCAGTGACAGTGCAATTGCACTGCAATTGCAGTGCAGTGCAATTGTTATTTTGCTGCCCCTTCTCTTCTGATCATTTTGCCAATGTGTTTCTCCATAAACATATATTGATGATAGAGTTACAAGATACGAGCTAGATGGTGATAAGACTGCGAAGTCGAATTGCGAAAGGGATCTGGGAGTTATGATAAGTAAGAATTTAAAACAAAAGGTTCAATGCATGAATGTTCGTAATAAGGCAAATAGGACACTGGGATTTATTAATCGAAGCGTTAGTAACAAAACACCTGGTGTGGTTCTTCAGCTATATCTTGCTCTGGTTAGGCCCCATTAAGCTTATGCAGTTCAGTTTTGGTCGCCGTACTATAGAATGGATATAAATTCACCTGAACGTTTCCAGCATAGGATGACCAAGTTAATTCCCCAAATTAGAAATCTTTCATATGAAGATAGATTAACAAAGCTTAAATGCATTCACTGGAAAGGCGAAGAGTTAGGGGTTACATGATAGATAGGAACAGAGTCAGTGTGCATGGTGTTAAGTCAGAGTGGGATAATGTTGTCAGTGGAACGCCTCAAGGCTCTGTATTGGGACCTCTGTTGTTTATAATATTTATATAAATGATTTAGATTCAGGTTTAAGTTGCAACATTTGCAAATTTGCCGATGATACAAAATTCGGTAGGGAAATTAACACGGAAGACGACTAACTATCACTTCAAGTTGATCTAAATAGGGTTTTGAAATGGTCAAAAGATTGGCAGATGCAGTTTAATGCTGATAAATGTAAAGTTTTGAGTCTAGGTAATGATGATAGAGTTACAAGATACGAGCAAGATGGTGCTGAAATTGCGAAGTCGGATTGCGAAAGGGATCTGGGAGTTATGATCAGTAAGAATTTAAAACCAAAGGATCAATGCACGAATGTTCCAAACAAATAAATGCATGAATGTTCGTAATAAGGCAAATAGGATACTGGAATTTATTTATCGAAGCGTTAGTAACAAGACACCAGGTGTTGTTTTTCAGCTATATCTTGCTCTGGTTAGGCCCCGTTTAGATTATGTAGTTCAGTTTTGGTCGCCGTACTCTAGAATGGATATAAATTCACTTGAACGTGGCCAGCGTACGCTGACAAAATTAATTCCCCAAATTAGAAATCTTTCATATGAAGATAGATTAACAAAGCTTAAATGCATTCACTGGAAAGGCGAAGAGTTAGGGGTGACATGATAGAGGTTTACAAGTGGATGAATGGACATAACAAAGGAGATATTAATAGGATATTAAATAGGAGCTGCCTCGTATGGGCCAATAGGCCTTCTGCAGTTACCTTTGTTCTTATGTTCTGTCTTGTGGTGATAATTTTAATACCCTATTAATATCCCCTTTCTTGTGTCCATTCATCCACTTGTAAACCTCTATTATGTCACCCCTAACTCTTCGCCTTTCCAGTGAATGCAATTTAAGCTTTGTTAATCTTTCTTCATATGAAAGATTTCTAATTTGGGGAATTAACTTAGTCATCCTTCGCTGGAAACGTTCAAGTGAATTTATATCCATTCTATAGTACGGCGACCAAAACTGAACTGCATAATCTAAATGGGGCCTAACCAGAGCAAGATATAGCTGAAGAACAACACCAGGTGTCTTGTTACTAACGCTTCGATTAATAAATCCTAGTGTCCTATTTGCCTTATTACGAATATTCATGCTTTGATCCTTTTGTTTTAAATTCTTACTAATCATAACTCCCAGATCCCTTTCGCAATCCAACTTCGCAATCTCAGCACCATCTAGCTCGTATCTTGTAACTCTCGTATTCTTGTAACGTGTTCTCTTACAGGAGAGAATAGAAGAAGGTGTTGCTACTGATACTGACATGGTGCTAGGCAGTGATGATGAGGAAGAGCAAGGTGCACCTTGCGCAAGGTGTAAAAAGAGATAAGGAGAGCAAGAAGAAACTATGAAGTTCGTATAGCAGGCCAAGCAAAGGCAAATCCTAAAGGTTTTTTGTCAGTTATATCGAAAAAAGGATATGGAAAGGATAGGTCTATTAAAAACCGAGATAGGTCCGATAACGGATAATGACGAAGAGATGAGTAGTATTTTTAATATATATTTAATCTCTGTATTTACTAAAAAGAACTTAACTCTATGCCTTTAGCCGAACAAGTCTATGTGGGTGGGGACGAGGACTGGT
Organism: Procambarus clarkii; assembly: GCF_040958095.1. Taxonomy (NCBI): domain Eukaryota; kingdom Metazoa; phylum Arthropoda; class Malacostraca; order Decapoda; family Cambaridae; genus Procambarus; species Procambarus clarkii. The sequence continues at coordinate 6,144,133 of NC_091214.1, read as the reverse complement.
TGATTAGTTTAACAGTTACCAGGGATGATATTATTAAACAAATAGAAAAACACAAACCAAGCAAATCCCCTGGACCGGATAAAGTGTTTACCAGGGTGCTTAAAGAATGCAAAGAGGAGCTTCGCGATCCATTGTCTACTATATTTAATAAATCATTAGAGTCAGGCAGATTGCCAGAGTCGTAGAAGATTGCTAATGTAGTGCCAATTTTTAAGAATGGAGATAGATCACTTGCATCAAACTATCGGCCAATTAGCCTAACGTCTATTGTGGGAAAGTTACTTGAATCGATATTTGCAACCATTCGTTTTCACATTGAAAAAACAAATTAATAAACGAGTCACAATATGGTTTAACAAATGACCGTTCACGTGTAACAAAAATTGTTATCTTTTTATTCTAGCGTAGTTGAGGCAGTTGATAGTGGTAAGGTTTGCGATGTTGTGTACCTTGACTTTAGTAAAGTTTTTGAAATACTGATTAAAAAGATAGAGGCTCATGGTATTGGGGGTGCTATATTAAGAGGGAATAGTGTATGGCTATACCAAAGGAAACAGAGTCAGTGTGCATGGTGTTAAGTCAGAGTGGGATAATGTTGTCAGTGGAACGCCTCAAGGCTCTGTATTGGGACCTCTGTTGTTTATAATATTTATATAAATGATTTAGATTCAGGTTTAAGTTGCAACATTTGCAAATTTGCCGATGATACAAAATTCGGTAGGGAAATTAACACGGAAGACGACTCACTATCACTTCAAGTTGATCTAAATAGGGTTTTGAAATGGTCAAAAGATTGGAAGATGCAGTTTAATGCGGATAAATGTAAAGTTTTGAGTCTAGGTAATGATGATAGAGTTACAAGATACGAGCAAGATGGTGCTGAAATTGCGAAGTCGGATTGCGAAAGGGATCTGGGAGTTATGATCAGTAAGAATTTAAAACCAAAGGATCAATGCACGAATGTTCCAAACAAATAAATGCATGAATGTTCGTAATAAGGCAAATAGGATACTGGAATTTATTTATCGAAGCGTTAGTAACAAGACACCTGGTGTGGTTCTTCAGCTATATCTTGCTCTGGTTAGGCCCCGTTTAGATTATGTAGTTCAGTTTTGGTCGCCGTACTCTAGAATGGATATAAATTCACTTGAACATGGCCAGAGTACGCTGACAAAATTAATTCCCCAAATTAGAAATCTTTCATGTGAAGAAAGATTAATAAAGCTTAAATTGCATTCACTGGAAAGGCGAAGAGTTAGGGGTGACATGATAGAGGTTTTCAAGTGAATGAATGGACATAACAAAGGGGATAATAATTAGGTACACGAAACAATGCGTGTAAATTGGATAAGCTTAGATTTAGAAAAGACTTGGGTAAATTCTGGTTCGGTAATAGGGTTGTTAATTTGTGGAACCAACTACTGGGAAACGTAGTGGAGGTGGGGTCCCTCGATTGTTTCAAGCGCTGGTTAGACATGTATATGAGTGGGATTGGGTGGATATAAATAGGAGCTGCCCAGTATGGGCCAATAGGCCTTCTGCAGTTACCTTTGTTCCTATGTTCTTATCCTGCAAAAAAAAGATGTTGTTTTAGATTTAGCTACTCAGAACGAAGTGTCCATGTAGTAAGGGCTATGGTGAGCCCGAAAAAATAGAGATCGACATAGCTTATATTACATTCTTTAGAAAGGTGAAGAATTAAGGGTGACAGGATAGAGGTGTACAATTGGATGAATGTCCATAACAAAAGGGATAGTAGTAGGGTAATGAAAGTATCAACACAAGACAGAACAGAACACAATGGTATAAATTTGATAAGTTTCGATTTATGAAAGACCAGAGTAAATACTTGTTCGGTAACAGGGTTCGCGTAACATAATAGAAGTAGTATTAATTGATTGTTTGAAGCGGAGGTTAAACATATATTTGAATGAGATTGGGTAGATATAAATAGTAGCTACCTCTTGGGTGGGTATAAATATCAGCTACCTCTTAGGTGGATATAAATAGTAGCTACCTCTTGGGTGGATATAAATAGTTGCTACCTCTTGGGTGGATATATATAGCAGCTACCTCGTATGGGCCAATAGGCCTTCTGCAATTACCTTCATCATTATGTTCTCATCAGCTTACCTCTCTTTTTTTTACTTTCTCATCTCTCCTTCACCCATCCCACCCGTGTCCCCTCCCCCCTTTTTTTCTTGTTCTTACCTTTCACCTCTTGTTACCTGCTCTTCACCTCACTCTTACATATGCCCGTGCCTCTTATGTCCTCTTCACTAGCGACTTCATAACGGTCCAGGACGGGCAGAAACTTCGTCGTCTCATCTTATGGTGTGTAGTTTGGTCAAGATTTCTTCAGCCACGTTATTGTGAATCATCATCTGCCCGAGATATTGAACAATTCCTGAACTTACGGGAACATAATCGCTTTCATATTAACTTGGAGATATGGAAACCAATGTAATGATTCGTACTGTTGATAAGCCTCACGAGTGTCTCGAGTGCTCAAGAAAATTCAGGTACCTTAGCAATTTGAAACAACACTTGTTAGTACATTCTGATGATAGGCCTTACGAGTGTTCTGAGTGTGCAAAAAAATTTAAGGGCCCTGGAACTTTGAGAAAACACCTTTTAGTACATACTGATGATAGGCCTTACGAGTGTTCTGAGTGTGCAAAAAAGTTCAAGTCACCTGCAAGTTTGAAACAACACTTGTTAGTACATTCAGATGATAAACGTCACGAGTGTCCTGAGTGTGCGAAAAAGTTCAAACACCGTCACAATATGAAAAAACACATGTTACTACATTTGAAGGATGAACTTCATAAGTGTAAAGATTGTGGCAAAAGTTACAGTCTTCGTGAAAATAAGAAACGTGTAAGAGTGCATACAGGTGATACATCTCACAGGTGTGAAGAGTGTGAGAAAAGATTTACTCAATTTTCAAATATGAAGAGATGTTGGTGCACTTTAATGATAAAGCTAATCAAGGCCAAAGCGAGCAACAAGAAGCAGAAAGTGAAAAAGGCATCAATTCCACGACATGTTAGTGAAGTTTGATGACGAAGTGTTTCCTCGAAACAATAAGAAGCGGAAAGTGTAAAATAGTGGATGCTCAGTGAATGATTTGGGATCATCTTATGTGTAAAAAAAATATTACCTAAATTAAAAGTTTCAGATCAATAGGTATTTTTATTTCTGCATTTTTATTTTTTATTACTGTTTGTTTTCACTACAACTTTGGATTGGGTGTACCTTAATTTATATACTATATCCAGTAAGTCTTCAAGACTTACTGTAGTAAGTAAGACTCCAGTAAGTCTAAAAAGCTTATTTTAAAATTATATAGAAAAAAATTACTGGATAAAAAGACTCCAGTAATATAAAGAACTGCTACAGGTAAGCAGGTAATATAACGAATGAAGTAAAGGCGATGAGGTAGCTTAGTGACAGGGTGTATGGGGGAATGGCAATTCTTTTAACCATGTAGCTTAGTCGATTAAGGCAGCGTCTGGGATTCTCTCGGATGTAGGTTCGAATCCCCGTCACGGCCCTTGTTCATTTGATGCATCACGCTATTGTGATTTCTGTGTTCAAATTTTTGAAATCTAACATATTTATTTATTTATATATACACAACAAGGTACATTGGGCTTAGGAGAGTACATAGCATTGATGATTCTTGTAAAGCCTTGTACGCATTGAGTTTCGGGCAGGTCCTAAATCTAGCAACTTAACTTGATACCTGGTTGATGGGGTTCTGGGAGTTCTACTCCCCAAGCCCAGCCGGGGCCAGACTTGACTTGTGAGCGGCCCGCAGGCCCACAGCCCGGTTGGTCCAGCACTCCTTGAAGGAAGCAATCTAGTTTCCTCTTGAAGAGGTAGGACGTTGAACAACCGTGGACCTCTGATGTTCATACAGTGTTCTCTGATTGTGCCTATGGCACCTCTGCTCTTCACTGGTTCTCTTCTGCATTTTCTTCCATGTCGTTCATTCCAGTACGTTGCTATTTTACTGTGCAGATTTGGGACCTGTCCCTCCACTATTTTCCATGTGTATATTATTTGGTATCTCTCTCGTCTCCTTTCTAGTGAGTAAATTTGGAGAGCGTTGAGACGATAATTTAGGTGCTTAATCTCGTCTATGCGTGCCGTATATGTTCTCTGTATTCCCTCAATTTCAGCAATCTCTCCTGCTCTGAAGGGGGAAGTGAGTACTGAGTAGTACTCAAGACGGGACAACACAAGTGATTTGAAGTACAACCATTAGTACTTCAAATTTGAGTACAACCATTGTGATGGGATCTCTGGTCTTGAAGGTTCTCGTAATCCATCCTATCATTTTTCTAGCTGACGCAATACTTGCTTGGTTATGCTCCCTAAACGTTAGGTCGTCGGACATCATTATTTCCAAATCCTTGACATGCTGTTTTCCTACTATGAGCAGATTCGATTGTGTTTTGCACCCTGTATTATGTTTAGGATCCTCATTTTTGCCGTATCTGAGTACCTGGAATTTATCACCGTTAAACATCATGTTATTTTCTGCTGCCCAATCGAAAACTTTGTTAATATCTGTTTGTAGTTTATCAATGTCTTCGTTAGAGGTAATTTTCATGCTGATTTTTGTATCATCTGCAAAGGATGACACGAAGCTGTGACTTGTGTTTTGTCTATATCTGATATGAGAATAGGAATAATAACAGTGGTGCAAGGACTGTACCTTGAGGTACAGAGCTTTTAACTGCGCTCGGACTCGATTTTACTTGATTGACTGTTACTCTTTGTGTTCTGTTCGACAGGAAATTGAGTATTCAGCGTCCTACTTTACCAATTATACCCATTTACCCCATTTTGTGTGCAATCACTCCATGGTCACATTTGTCGAATGCCTTTGCAAAATTGGTGTATACGACATCCGCGTCATGTTTTTCCTCAGTGATTTTGATATAGTGGCCAAGTAGCTGTGAGAGGCATGATCTTCCAGCTCTAAATCCATGTTGGCTTATATTGTGGAGGTCATTGGTTTCCATGAATCTAGTGACTTGACTCCTGATCACTCTTTCAAATACTTTTATTATGAGAGACGTTAGTGCAACTGGTCTATAATTCTTTGTGCCAGTGCTTTGCTACCACCCCTTGTGTAGACGGGCAATGTCTGCTGCTTTAAGCGCATCTGGTATCTCCCCTGTGTCCAAGCTCTTCCTCCACACTATACTGAGTGCCTGTGCTACTGGCACAAATGCGCTACATGCATTTCCGACGGTTCCTTTCATATAAAAGGGGTGACGCCGAGGAAAATAAGACTCGCGTCCCTACCAAAACGAAAAAGTAGTATATCACAGGGTAACTCCCCTGTGTCCAAGCTCTTCCTCCACACTATACTGAGTGCTTGTGCTACTGGCACTTTGCATTTCTTTATAAATATTGAATTCAATGAGTCTGGACCTGGGGCTGAGTGCATGGGCATATTGTCAATTTCTCTTTCAAAATCTGCCTCGCTCGTGTTGATATCAGTTACATTTACTGGTGTTTGAGTATCATTCATAAAAAAATTGGCCGTAACTTCCAGTAATCCGAATGATTACTGTTTTATCTTTCACTATGTGATGGCGATTCAGGATGGTGTTGTGGTATTGAGAATAATGTTGCTTAATACCTCCGTCTTGCAAATGAAGTGTAAACTTAATGTATTCGTGGTATCTCCAATGTAGTATATATATGTCAGAGCTCAGTCTCCAGTGCTGCATTTGTATTGATAGTTAGTGCATCAGTACACCTAGTACATTATTACTGCGTTAATACACCTCAGACATGTCATTTCAAATAATGAGGAAAGCTTTACGAGTGTTGTTATAATAAATGACCGGACGCATTTCACTGCAAGGTTTACAATTCTTGTCAATATGGACTCGTATCACCTTCTTGTATGCCTGAGTGAATGGGTTTTTATAATGCACTAGATGCACTACGAATTTATATGGTATACTTGTTACGAACCCGGATCCAGAGTCCGAGCCCGGAGCAGTGACGACCGCGCCATCTGTGGGTCAGCTCCCGAAACCCCCGCCAAACGGACGACGACACCTGGTGAGGACGGCGAATACCGGCCACAAGGGCCAGTTTCCAGTCCTGTTCAGCGCTCCACACAGCCGCTGCTGACCTCTGATGAGGTGGTGCTCAGACACCAGCACCATCTATGGAGTGGATAGGTGGGCGTTTGTGTCTGAACCTGTAAGTGAGGTGCCTTAGTGTGTCCCTGTTATTGATGACGTGTCTGGTTACAGAGTCGATCTGGGACTGCTGTGATGGGAGTTGAGTCAGTCTACCCGAGGCAGCCGTCTCCATACCTTGTACTTTGCTGCAGCAGTTGTGAAGTCGTCCCCCCGGAAGAACACTGTGGTGTGTTACCCTGCCAGTGGAGTGGCAGTAAAAGGATTACCCGGGACCGACTGTTGGAGACGATCATCCACTGGGGTATTGAGGACAGGAGAGTGATTTGTGGTGTCACACGAGGCTCCTGTCTAGGGCTTTCCCCTTATATCGTTCGTGGAGTGGCCTGACCAGCCTTGCTGATCCGGAACCTGCCAGCAGACCAGCTGGACGTGTGGTTGACGGCCTCCACGGCGGTGCCCCCAGTGGACCTGTGTTTTGGCTGACATGTGGCCAGGGTAGGCTCAGCTTCCTAGAGGATTCGTTGTGAGGCCACGAAGAAGCACCGAGGATTTAGCACCGAGAGCGAGGATCCATAGTCTTCAGCAGAAGACTACAGTGTATTTCCCCTGTAAATAAGTGTTTATACCCCTCCCCCTGTGCACTCTTTTTATATCTTATTTATTTATTTGGTGATGGTGAATTATAATCTTAAGTTCTTAACTTTCTTTCCCTTCCCCCTTTAAGTTACTTGCGTCACGGATCACATCCCTTGATAGCCACTACTGGCTTGGGAACGGATATATATCTTCCTCTAACAACATCAGAGTAAGAACCCCGTTGCGTCCCGAGAGGGCCGTAACATAATTGGCATCCCCAGCGGGATCCGTCCCCTTGTTAAGTATGTTTGACAGGGGTGGTGAAGTGGCGTAATCCCTGTATATAATTCCCCCTGTGTGACGATTGTGACGTTATACGTCCTGTGCGGTGCTCAAGAGTGACTAAGTGCAATATTGTGCAGTGCGGTGCTCGCTGTGACTAAGCGATTAAGTGCAATATTGACTAGTGCGGTGCTCAGTGATTCAGTGCAATATTGTAGAGCGAAGGGTTCGCTGTGATTAAGTGCGATATTGCGTAGTGCGGTGCCCGAAGTGATTACGTGCAATATTGGCAAGTGAGGCGCCAGGTGCGATAAAGTGCAATATTGGCGTAGAACAGTGCTCGGTGCGTTAAGTGCTAAAGTGTAAGCGGTGTGTCAAGTGCTAGTTAAGTGTTCCATCGGTGACAATGGCAGAGAAAGCTACCATCGATGATCTGGACGATGTGCAGGCTTTTCTGAACAGAGAGGACTGTCTTGCCAGATTAAAATATCTGAGCAAACCAGAGCTTGTACTAGTGAGCGTCTACCTGGAGATCAAGATCCGTGCCAGTGATTCCCGTGTGGAGATCTTGTCCAAGGTTCACCGGCACCTGAAGGCAGAAGAGAAACAGGAAGGCGAGACTCCTAGTACAAGGGAAGGTGAAGAAATAGCTTCCACGGAAAAGGAAGATAAGGGCAGCGACATTGACAGTGATGCAGGTGAGCTTAATATCAGCTTCCTAACAGTCAAAATGCGTGCCCTAGAGATCAATCGTGAGATAGAGTGGAAGAAGTTAGAATTAGAACGAGAATTAAAAGATAAAGAATTGGCGATGAGACGTTTAGAATTAGAAGAAAGGAAAGAAGAACGAGAAAGAGAAGAGAAACGAGAAAGAGAAGAACGAGAAAGAGAAGAGAGACGAGAGAGAGAAGAAAGAGAAAGAGAAGAGCGAGAAAGGGAAGAGAAACAGCGAGAGAGAGAAGAAAAAGAAAGACAGAGACAACATGAACTAGAAGTATTGCGATTAGGCGGTGGTCGGAGGCCAACAACGGACACCAGCGGTTTCGATCCGGTAAGAAACATAAAAATGGTCCCAAAATTCAATGAGAGGGAAGTTTCGAAGTTCTTTGCCGCCTTCGAGAAAGTCGCTGCCTCTTTGGAGTGGCCAAGGGAGAATTGGGCCATCATGATACAGTCAGTCTTGACTGGGAAGGCCCAAATTGCCTACTCTACGTTATCCCTTGACGACTCCGGCGATTATGACAAGGTGAAGAAGGTTGTGCTCATGGCGTACCAATTGGTACCTGAGGCTTACAGGCAAAAGTTCAGAAACCTGAAGAAGACCTCAGAGCACACTTTCACCGAATTCGCCACAATCAAGGAGCGACTTTTCCAGGAATGGTGTGCCTCTCGGAAGGTGGAGACCAAGGAAGACCTCGAGCAGCTGATTCTGCTAGAGGACTTCAAGGATTGTTTGTCAGGAGACCTGAAGACGTACTTAGAGGAACAGCAGGTAGAGACCTTGAGTGCGGCAGCCACCATTGCTGAAGAGTACATCCTGACTCATAGGCCGTCTGCTAAGTACGTCCCAAGGAATTACCAGCGCCGGTTCGACAGACCTCATGATGAAGAGGAAAGACCCGTCCCACAAAGTGCTAAGAAGACGCCCCCAAGTAGCCCTCGAAGAACAAGTCCTAGTAGTCCGAAACACCGGAGTTCAAGGAGGAATATGGTGTGCTGGACTTGTGGGCAGAAAGGGCATGTAGCTGCTAGGTGCCAAGGCAGAAGAGGTGGCAGCGCACGTAGGGAGGTGATGATGATGTGCTGTGTTACACCACCAGCAGGAAGCCAGTCGACGACTACGCAGGAAGAACCCAGGTTGTTTTCCCCTCACACTTCAGGCGGGTATGTATCGAGTGATCATACTGGTAGATCAGTTGTAGTGCTCAGAGATAGTGGAGCAGCCCAGTCCCTGATCGTGAAGAGCTCGTTACCCGAGGGAGTAAGTATGGATGGGAGACCAGAGGTTGTCCTGGTTGGGTTTCCTAGGACGCAGTACATCGCCCCCTTAGTGCCAGTACATCTCGACGCGCCTTATTTCAGCGGCACATGTGCGTTGGCAGTAGTCGATACCCTCCCTGTGACTGGGATTGACGTGGTACTAGCCAACGACTTGGTGACCGATTGGAGCACCAATCATCCCAAGATAGCGGACGAGTCAGCCAGAACAGTACGGTCAGAGGTGTCTACAGGCAATGTTAATGTCCAGATAAAGACAGACCCGGATGTAACTATGTTTAATTTGTCCTCTCGCCTACAGATTGAGAACGTTCTAGCAGTGTCTCCTGATTTTTCTCTCGCCAAGAAACATGAGGTTACGATGGCAGAAGTACCTGAGCTAGAAGAGAGGCCTTGTGTGCAGGCACCCACGGATACTAACGAGTCTGGAGCGAAGGCGGACGTGTACTTGCGGTATGGCAAGGTACAGCGTTCATTGAACCGACCAGAGATTCCCCAGACGTCAGAGGTATGTGAGGTATGTGCGAAGGTTCTAGAGCCCTCTTCGATCCAAACCAGGCTAATGGATATAGCCGGTTATGGACATTACAGGCTCAGGAAACTTATTCCTCAGGTAACCAAATGTTTCTTAGCGGTATTTTTGATTCTCGTATGTGCTCTCAGTGAGGACCGGTGGACGACCCGACGAATGATGGCTCCCATGAACATCGTGAAGAGGTCCCAGGGATTAGAGATTTACACTGCAAGTGTTGCAGTTGAAGAAGGGACCTGGGAAGGTGATGGTTGATACAGGAGGTACGAAAAATGATAATATGAGTGACTGTTTCAGACAGGTTGACACCCCCCGCGTGACTTCTGAGCCTCAATACAGCGTTATGCGGAACGTTGGTCGACCTGACGGGGGCAGAGCGAATGCCGTCTTCGGTGTGCAAGCAGCCCTGTTGGAACTAGGTGTGAGCTTAGTAGAGGCGTATGCTGTAAGTACTGACTTGCCCACTGTCGCTGTCACTCTGAATTATCAGACCCCTGTATTCCAGGTTCCTGTCTCCCTGAAGGACCGTCGGACCGGTACCAGAAATGCCGTCTGTGATCAGCCATCATCGGTGCCACGACACAGGGAAGTGTCGAGAGTCGCCCCTCATCGTGTCCACACCAATCCTTACTTGAGAGATGTGAGATGAAGCCCCTGCTTGACATCGCAGTGGAGATGTGGAAGATTACATCAGGCAGGTCATCGCCTGCCATTTTCAAGCTCCCTTTGTGCCAGGGTTTTTCCTCAGTACAGTTCTGTGGACGAGACAGCCTCGCCATTCCAGATTATAGAGCATGTGTGTCCATTTGGAGTTGTGTCGTCGTACTAATTTGGTTTGTGTTTCTCTTTATAGAACCCCAAACCAAATTCTTTTTGGTGGGGAGGTGTTACAAACCCGGATCCAGAGTCCGAGCCCGGAGCAGTGACGACCGCGCCATCTGTGGGTCAGCTCCCGAAACCCCCGCCAAACGGACGACGACACCTAGTGAGGACGGCGAATACCGGCCACAAGGGCCAGTTTCCAGTCCTGTTCAGCGCTCCACACAGCCGCTGCTGACCTCTGGTGAGGTGGTGCTCAGACACCAGCGCCATCTATGGAGTGGATAGGTGGGCGTTTGTGTCTGAACCTGTAAGTGAGGTGCCTTAGTGTGTCCCTGTTATTGATGACGTGTCTGCTTACAGAGTCGACCTGGGACTGCTGTGATGGGAGTTGAGTCAGTCTACCCGAGGCAGCCGTCTCCATACCTTGTACTTTGCTGCAGCAGTTGTGAAGTCGTCCCCCCGGAAGAACACTGTGGTGTGTTACCCTGCCAGTGGAGTGGCAGTAAAAGGATTACCCGGGACCGACTGTTGGAGACGATCATTCACTGGGGTATTGAGGACAGGAGAGTGATTTGTGGTGTCACACGAGGCTCCTGTCTAGGGCGTTCCCCTTATAACGTTCGTGGAGTGGCCTGACCAGCCTTGCTGATCCGGAACCTGCCAGCAGACCAGCTGGACGTGTGGTTGACGGCCTCCACGGCGGTGTCCCCAGTGGACCTGTGTTTTGGCTGACATGTGGCCAGGGTAGGCTCAGCTTCCTAGAGGATTCGTTGTGAGGCCAGGAAGAAGCACCGAGGATTTAGCACCGAGAGCGAGGATCCATAGTCTTCAGCAGAAGACTACAGTGTATTTCCCCTGTAAATAAGTGTTTATACCCCTCCCCCTGTGCACTCTTTATATCTTATTTATTTATTTGGTGATGGTGAATTATAATCTTAAGTTCTTAACTTTCTTTCCCTTCCCCCTTTAAGTTACTTGCGTCACGGATCACATCCCTTGATAGCAACTACTGGCTTGGGAACGGATATATATCTTCCTCTAACAACATCAGAGTAAGAACCCCGTTGCGTCCCGAGAGGGCCGTAACAATACTACGTTCCTGGGCTTTGCTTAGAATATTTTTAAATAGGTTATATTTTGAATCCACATCGAAATCCCGTTTTACGTCACCTGTCGCTGGGTTCACGTCTAGCCCACACCCCATCCCCAAGACATTCCAATCATTTTGACCCCAAAAAATCCATAGGCTATTGAAATCAGCTTTTCGAAAATCAGGCACTTTAACAGAATTTTCTCCTATAGATCTATTCCATTCAATGCTAAATCTGATTTCTTTATGATCACTGTTCCCTAGCTCACTCCCTATTTCCATCTCCTTAATTTGTGTTTCCCTGTTAGTTAACACTAAATCTAAAATATTATTTCCCCGCGTTGGTTCCTAAATATGTTGCATAAGAAAGCAATCGTCAATTAATTCTAGGAAGTCTTCTGCTTCATTATTCCCTGTTTTGTTCACCCAGTTTATTCCACTAAAATTAAAGTCATCCATGACATAAATACTGTTAGATCTAGATGCTCTAGATATTTCATCCATAGAAGCTTTGCTTCCATTCTGTCTAAATTTGGTGGCCTATATATAACTCCTATTATAATAATATTTGCTTTTTCGTTTAATTCTATCCAAATAGTTTCTGAGTGTGGCTCAGATTTGATTCCCTCTTTGAGACTACATATCAAATTGTCCCTAACATATATGGCTACTCCCCCTATTCATATAATATATCTATCTGTGTGAAATAGTTTAAATCCATTTATTTGATATTCAGCTAATAGTTCTCTATTTTCTACATTCATCCACGTTACGGTAAGTGCAATAATATCTATTTCTTCTGTACAGATAAGAGCATTTAACTCGTTTATTTTGTTTCTTAGACTTCTACTGTTAGTGTAATATACCCCAAGTGAATTAATAATAATAATAATAATAATAATAATAATTTTTATTTAGGCAAAGGTACATACATAAAGAGATTTTACAAAGTTTGTTGGCTTTATAGATAAGAGCTAGTACATACAATGCCTAAAGCCACTATTACGCAAAGCGTTTCGGGCAGGAAAAAACACTACTGACTAAAGCTTAAAACTAATGGGTAAAAAGAAAAAAATGCGTTGAGTACAAATAAAAATAGAGGTAAAAGAGGGGGGAACATTGTTGAAAAAACAGCACAAATACAATTACAAATTATTACAGAAAATTACATTAAAACAGCGTTGAATTGTAAAACAAAAAAAAAACAAAAAAAAACATACATGGGTTGACAATAGAGAGGTAAGGTAGGTTACAGGGAATTTATTAGGTATAGCTTCGTTTTTAACTTAAACTGGTTGAGAGAGGTACTGTCTTTAACATGGTTGGGAAGGTCATTCCACATCCTGGGCCCCTTGATTTGTAGAGCATTTCTGGTTTGATTAAGTCGTACTCTAGGAATATCAAAACTGTATTAATTTCTGGTGTGGTGCTCATGGGTTCTGTTACAACCTTCTATGAAGCTTTTGAGATCAGGATTGGCATTACAATTTAGCGTTTTGTATATGTATAGTACACATGAGAGAATGTGCAGTGACAGTGCAATTGCACTGCAATTGCAGTGCAGTGCAATTGTTATTTTGCTGCCCCTTCTCTTCTGATCATTTTGCCAATGTGTTTCTCCATAAACATATATTGATGATAGAGTTACAAGATACGAGCAAGATGGTGATAAGATTGCGAAGTCGAATAGCGAAAGGGATCTGGGAGTTATGATAAGTAAGAATTTAAAACAAAAGGTTCAATGCATGAATGTTCGTAATAAGGCAAATAGGACACTGGGATTTATTAATCGAAGCGTTAGTAACAAAACACCTGGTGTGGTTCTTCAGCTATATCTTGCTCTGGTTAGGCCCCATTAAGCTTATGCAGTTCAGTTTTGGTCGCCGTACTATAGAATGGATATAAATTCACTTGAACGTTTCCAGCATAGGATGACCAAGTTAATTCCCCAAATTAGAAATCTTTCATATGAAGATAGATTAACAAAGCTTAAATGCATTCACTGGAAAGGCGAAGAGTTAGGGGTGACATGATAGAGGTTTACAAGTGGATGAATGGACATAACAAAGGAGATATTAATAGGATATTAAATAGGAGCTGCCTCGTATGGGCCAATAGGCCTTCTGCAGTTACCTTTGTTCTTATGTTCTGTCTTGTGGTGATAATTTTAATACCCTATTAATATCCCCTTTCTTGTGTCCATTCATCCACTTGTAAACCTCTATTTTGTCACCCCTAACTCTTCGCCTTTCCATTGAATGCAATTTAAGCTTTGTTAATCTTTCTTCATATGAAAGATTTCTAATTTGGGGAATTAACTTAGTCATCCTTCGCTGGAAACGTTCAAGTGAATTTATATCCATTCTATAGTACGGCGACCAAAACTGAACTGCATAATCTAAATGGGGCCTAACCAGAGCAAGATATAGCTGAAGAACAACACCAGGTGTCTTGTTACTAACGCTTCGATTAATAAATCCTAGTGTCCTATTTGCCTTATTACGAATATTCATGCTTTGATCCTTTTGTTTTAAATTCTTACTAATCATAACTCCCAGATCCCTTTCGCAATCCAACTTCGCAATCTCAGCACCATCTAGCTCGTATCTTGTAACTCTCATATTCTTGTAACGTGTTCTCTTACAGAAGCGAATAGAAGAAGGTGTTGCTACTGATACTGACATGGTGCTAGGCAGTGATGATGAGGAAGAGCAAGGTGCACCTTGCGCAAGGTGTAAAAAGAGATAAGGAGAGCAAGAAGAAACTATGAAGTTCGTATAGCAGGCCAAGCAAAGGCAAATCCTAAAGGTTTTTTGTCAGTTATATCGAAAAAAGGATATGGAAAGGATAGGTCTATTAAAAACCGAGATAGGTCCGATAACGGATAATGACGAAGAGATGAGTAGTATTTTTAATATATATTTAATCTCTGTATTTACTAAAAAGAACTTAACTCTATGCCTTTAGCCGAACAAGTCTATGTGGGTGGGGACGAGGACTGGTTGATTAGTTTAACAGTTACCAGGGATGATATTATTAAACAAATAGAAAAACACAAACCAAGCAAATCCCCTTGACCGGATAAAGTGTTTACCAGGGTGCTTAAAGAATGCAAAGAGGAGCTTCGCGATCCATTGTCTACTATATTTAATAAATCATTAGAGTCAGGCAGATTGCCAGAGTCGTAGAAGATTGCTAATGTAGTGCCAATTTTTAAGAATGGAGATAGATCACTTGCGTCAAACTATCGGCCAATTAGCCTAACGTCTATTGTGGGAAAGTTACTTGAATCGATATTTGCAACCATTCGTTTTCACATTGAAAAAACAAATTAATAAACGAGTCACAATATGGTTTAACAAATGACCGTTCACGTGTAACAAAAATTGTTATCTTTTTATTCTAGCGTAGTTGAGGCAGTTGATAGTGGTAAGGTTTGCGATGTTGTGTACCTTGACTTTAGTAAAGTTAAAGATTAAAAAGATAGAGGCTCATGGTATTGGGGGTGCTATATTAAGAGGGGAATAGTGTATGGCTATACCAAAGGAAACAGAGTCAGTGTGCATGGTGTTAAGTCAGAGTGGGATAATGTTGTAAGTGGAACGCCTCAAGGCTCTGTATTGGGACCTCTGTTGTTTATAATAATTATATAAATGATTTAGATTCAGGTTTACGTTGCAACATTTGCAAATTTGCCGATGATACAAAATTCGGTAGGGAAATTAACACGGAAGACGACTCACTATCATTTCAAGTTGATCTAAATAGGGTTTTGAAATGGTCAAAAGATTGGCAGATGCAGTTTAATGCTGATAAATGTAAAGTTTTGAGTCTAGGCAATGATGATAGAGTTACAAGATACGAGCAAGATGGTGCTGAAATTGCGAAGTCGGATTGCGAAAGGGATCTGGGAGTTATGATCAGTAAGAATTTAAAACCAAAGGATCAATGCACGAATGTTCCAAACAAATAAATGCATGAATGTTCGTAATAAGGCAAATAGGATACTGGAATTTATTTATCGAAGCGTTAGTAACAAGACACCTGGTGTGGTTCTTCAGCTATATCTTGCTCTGGTTAGGCCCCGTTTAGATTATGTAGTTCAGTTTTGGTCGCCGTACTCTAGAATGGATATAAATTCACTTGAACATGGCCAGCGTACGCTGACAAAATTAATTCCCCAAAATTAGAAATCTTTCATGTGAAGAAAGATTAACAAAGCTTAAATTGCATTCACTGGAAAGGCGAAGAGTTAGGGGTGACATGATAGAGGTTTTCAAGTGAATGAATGGACATAACAAAGGGGATAATAATAAGGTACACGAAACAATGCGTGTAAATTGGATAAGCTTAGATTTAGAAAAGACTTGGGTAAATTCTGGTTCGGTAATAGGGTTGTTAATTTGTGGAACCAACTACTGGGAAACGTAGTGGAGGTGGGGTCCCTCTATTGTTTCAAGCGCTGGTTAGACATGTATATGAGTGGGATTGGGTGGATATAAATAGGAGCTGCCCAGTATGGGCCAATAGGACTTCTGCAGTTACCTTTGTTCTTATGTTCTGTCTTGTGGTGATAATTTTAATACCCTATTAATATCCCCTTTCTTGTGTCCATTCATCCACTTGTAAACCTCTATTTTGTCACCCCTAACTCTTCGCCTTTCCATTGAATGCAATTTAAGCTTTGTTAATCTTTCTTCATAAGAAAGATTTCTAATTTGGGGAATTAACTTAGTCATCCTTCGCTGGAAACGTTCAAGTGAATTTATATCCATTCTATAGTACGGCGACCAAAACTGAACTGCATAATCTAAATGGGGCCTAACCAGAGCAAGATATAGCTGAAGAACAACACCAGGTGTCTTGTTACTAACGCTTCGATTAATAAATCCTAGTGTCCTATTTGCCTTATTACGAATATTCATGCTTTGATCCTTTTGTTTTTAATTCTTACTAATCATAACTCCCAGATCCCTTTCGCAATCCAACTTCGCAATCTCAGCACCATCTAGCTCGTATCTTGTAACTCTCATATTCTTGTAACGTGTTCTCTTACAGAAGCGAATAGAAGAAGGTGTTGCTACTGATACTGACATGGTGCTAGGCAGTGATGATGAGGAAGAGCAAGGTGCACCTTGCGCAAGGTGTAAAAAGAGATAAGGAGAGCAAGAAGAAACTATGAAGTTCGTATAGCAGGCCAAGCAAAGGCAAATCCTAAAGGTTTTTTGTCAGTTATATCGAAAAAAGGATATGGAAAGGATAGGTCTATTAAAAACCGAGATAGGTCCGATAACGGATAATGACGAAGAGATGAGTAGTATTTTTAATATATATTTAATCTCTGTATTTACTAAAAAGAACTTAACTCTATGCCTTTAGCCGAACAAGTCTATGTGGGTGGGGACGAGGACTGGTTGATTAGTTTAACAGTTACCAGGGATGATATTATTAAACAAATAGAAAAACACAAACCAAGCAAATCCCCTTGACCGGATAAAGTGTTTACCAGGGTGCTTAAAGAATGCAAAGAGGAGCTTCGCGATCCATTGTCTACTATATTTAATAAATCATTAGAGTCAGGCAGATTGCCAGAGTCGTAGAAGATTGCTAATGTAGCGCCAATTTTTAAGAATGGAGATAGATCACTTGCGTCAAACTATCGGCCAATTAGCCTAACGTCTATTGTGGGAAAGTTACTTGAATCGATATTTGCAACCATTCGTTTTCACATTGAAAAAGCAAATTAATAAACGAGTCACAATATGGTTTAACAAATGACCGTTCACGTGTAACAAAAATTGTTATCTTTTTATTCTAGCGTAGTTGAGGCAGTTGATAGTGGTAAGGTTTGCGATGTTGTGTACCTTGACTTTAGTAAAGTTAAAGATTAAAAAGATAGAGGCTCATGGTATTGCGGGTGCTATATTAAGAGGGGAATAGTGTATGGCTATACCAAAGGAAACAGAGTCAGTGTGCATGGTGTTAAGTCAGAGTGGGATAATGTTGTAAGTGGAACGCCTCAAGGCTCTGTATTGGGACCTCTGTTGTTTATAATAATTATATAAATGATTTAGATTCAGGTTTAAGTTGCAACATTTGCAAATTTGCCGATGATACAAAATTCGGTAGGGAAATTAACACGGAAGACGACTCACTATCATTTCAAGTTGATCTAAATAGGGTTTTGAAATGGTCAAAAGATTGGCAGATGCAGTTTAATGCTGATAAATGTAAAGTTTTGAGTCTAGGCAATGATGATAGAGTTACAAGATACGAGCAAGATGGTGCTGAAATTGCGAAGTCGGATTGCGAAAGGGATCTGGGAGTTATGATCAGTAAGAATTTAAAACCAAAGGATCAATGCACGAATGTTCCAAACAAATAAATGCATGAATGTTCGTAATAAGGCAAATAGGATACTGGAATTTATTTATCGAAGCGTTAGTAACAAGACACCTGGTGTGGTTCTTCAGCTATATCTTGCTCTGGTTAGGCCCCGTTTAGATTATGTAGTTCAGTTTTGGTCGCCGTACTCTAGAATGGATATAAATTCACTTGAACATGGCCAGCGTACGCTGACAAAATTAATTCCCCAAAATTAGAAATCTTTCATGTGAAGAAAGATTAACAAAGCTTAAATTGCATTCACTGGAAAGGCGAAGAGTTAGGGGTGACATGATAGAGGTTTTCAAGTGAATGAATGGACATAACAAAGGGGATAATAATAAGGTACACGAAACAATGCGTGTAAATTGGATAAGCTTAGATTTAGAAAAGACTTGGGTAAATTCTGGTTCGGTAATAGGGTTGTTAATTTGTGGAACCAACTACTGGGAAACGTAGTGGAGGTGGGGTCCCTCTATTGTTTCAAGCGCTGGTTAGACATGTATATGAGTGGGATTGGGTGGATATAAATAGGAGCTGCCCAGTATGGGCCAATAGGCCTTCTGCAGTTACCTTTGTTCTTATGTTCTGTCTTGTGGTGATAATTTTAATACCCTATTAATATCCCCTTTCTTGTGTCCATTCATCCACTTGTAAACCTCTATTTTGTCACCCCTAACTCTTCGCCTTTCCATTGAATGCAATTTAAGCTTTGTTAATCTTTCTTCATATGAAAGATTTCTAATTTGGGGAATTAACTTAGTCATCCTTCGCTGGAAACGTTCAAGTGAATTTATATCCATTCTATAGTACGGCGACCAAAACTGAACTGCATAATCTAAATGGGGCCTAACCAGAGCAAGATATAGCTGAAGAACAACACCCGGTGTCTTGTTACTAACGCTTCGATTAATAAATCCTAGTGTCCTATTTGCCTTATTACGAATATTCATGCTTTGATCCTTTTGTTTTAAATTCTTACTAATCATAACTCCCAGATCCCTTTCGCAATCCAACTTCGCAATCTCAGCACCATCTAGCTCGTATCTTGTAACTCTCATATTCTTGTAACGTGTTCTCTTACAGAAGCGAATAGAAGAAGGTGTTGCTACTGATACTGACATGGTGCTAGGCAGTGATGATGAGGAAGAGCAAGGTGCACCTTGCGCAAGGTGTAAAAAGAGATAAGGAGAGCAAGAAGAAACTATGAGTTCGTATAGCAGGCCAAGCAAAGGCAAATCCTAAAGGTTTTTTGTCAGTTATATCGAAAAAAGGATATGGAAAGGATAGGTCTATTAAAAACCGAGATAGGTCCGATAACGGATAATGACGAAGAGATGAGTAGTATTTTTAATATATATTTAATCTCTGTATTTACTAAAAAGAACTTAACTCTATGCCTTTAGCCGAACAAGTCTATGTGGGTGGGGACGAGGACTGGTTGATTAGTTTAACAGTTACCAGGGATGATATTATTAAACAAATAGAAAAACACAAACCAAGCAAATCCCCTTGACCGGATAAAGTGTTTACCAGGGTGCTTAAAGAATGCAAAGAGGAGCTTCGCGATCCATTGTCTACTATATTTAATAAATCATTAGAGTCAGGCAGATTGCCAGAGTCGTAGAAGATTGCTAATGTAGCGCCAATTTTTAAGAATGGAGATAGATCACTTGCGTCAAACTATCGGCCAATTAGCCTAACGTCTATTGTGGGAAAGTTACTTGAATCGATATTTGCAACCATTCGTTTTCACATTGAAAAAACAAATTAATAAACGAGTCACAATATGGTTTAACAAATGACCGTTCACGTGTAACAAAAATTGTTATCTTTTTATTCTAGCGTAGTTGAGGCAGTTGATAGTGGTAAGGTTTGCGATGTTGTGTACCTTGACTTTAGTAAAGTTAAAGATTAAAAAGATAGAGGCTCATGGTATTGGGGGTGCTATATTAAGAGGGGAATAGTGTATGGCTATACCAAAGGAAACAGAGTCAGTGTGCATGGTGTTAAGTCAGAGTGGGATAATGTTGTAAGTGGAACGCCTCAAGGCTCTGTATTGGGACCTCTGTTGTTTATAATAATTATATAAATGATTTAGATTCAGGTTTAAGTTGCAACATTTGCAAATTTGCCGATGATACAAAATTCGGTAGGGAAATTAACACGGAAGACGACTCACTATCATTTCAAGTTGATCTAAATAGGGTTTTGAAATGGTCAAAAGATTGGCAGATGCAGTTTAATGCTGATAAATGTAAAGTTTTGAGTCTAGGCAATGATGATAGAGTTACAAGATACGAGCAAGATGGTGCTGAAATTGCGAAGTCGGATTGCGAAAGGGATCTGGGAGTTATGATCAGTAAGAATTTAAAACCAAAGGATCAATGCACGAATGTTCCAAACAAATAAATGCATGAATGTTCGTAATAAGGCAAATAGGATACTGGAATTTATTTATCGAAGCGTTAGTAACAAGACACCTGGTGTGGTTCTTCAGCTATATCTTGCTCTGGTTAGGCCCCGTTTAGATTATGTAGTTCAGTTTTGGTCGCCGTACTCTAGAATGGATATAAATTCACTTGAACATGGCCAGCGTACGCTGACAAAATTAATTCCCCAAATTAGAAATCTTTCATGTGAAGAAAGATTAACAAAGCTTAAATTGCATTCACTGGAAAGGCGAAGAGTTAGGGGTGACATGATAGAGGTTTTCAAGTGAATGAATGGACATAACAAAGGGGATAATAATAAGGTACACGAAACAATGCGTGTAAATTGGATAAGCTTAGATTTAGAAAAGACTTGGGTAAATTCTGGTTCGGTAATAGGGTTGTTAATTTGTGGAACCAACTACTGGGAAACGTAGTGGAGGTGGGGTCCCTCTATTGTTTCAAGCGCTGGTTAGACATGTATATGAGTGGGATTGGGTGGATATAAATAGGAGCTGCCCAGTATGGGCCAATAGGCCTTCTGCAGTTACCTTTGTTCCTATGTTCTTATCCTGCAAAAAAAAGATGTTGTTGTTTTAGATTTAGCTACTCAGAACGAAGTGTCCATGTAGTACGGGCTATGGTGAGCCCGAAAAAATAGAGATCGACATAGCTTATATTACATTCTTTAGAAAGGTGAAGAATTAAGGGTGACAGGATAGAGGTGTACAATTGGATGAATGTCCATAACAAAAGGTATAGTAATAGGGTAATGAAAGTATCAACACAAGACAGAACAGAACACAATGGTATAAATTTGATAAGTTTCGATTTATGAAAGACCAGAGTAAATACTTGTTCGGTAACAGGGTTCGCGTAACATAATAGAAGTAGTATTAATTGATTGTTTGAAGCGGAGGTTAAACATATTTGAATGAGATTGGGTAGATATAAATAGTAGCTACCTCTTGGGTGGGTATAAATATCAGCTACCTCTTAGGTGGATATAAATAGTAGCTACCTCTTGGGTGGATATAAATAGTTGCTACCTCTTGGGTGGATATATATAGCAGCTACCTCGTATGGGCCAATAGGCCTTCTGCAATTACCTTCATCCTTATGTTCTCATCAGCTTACCTCTCTTTTTTTTACTTTCTCATCTCTCCTTCACCCATCCCACCCGTGTCCCCTCCCCCCTTTTTCTCTTGTTCTTACCTTTCACCTCTTGTTACCTGCTCTTCACCTCACTCTTGTCTTACATATGCCCGTGCCTCTTATGTCCTCTTCACTAGCGACTTCATAACGGTCCAGGACGGGCAGAAACTTCGTCGTCTCATCTTATGGTGTGTAGTTTGGTCAAGATTTCTTCAGCCACGTTATTGTGAATCATCATCTGCAGGAGATATTGAACAATTCCTGAACTTACGGGAACATAATCGCTTTCATATTAACTTGGAGATATGGAAACCAATGTAATGATTCGTACTGTTGATAAGCCTCACGAGTGTCTCGAGTGCTCAAGAAAATTCAGGTACCTTAGCAATTTGAAACAACACTTGTTAGTACATTCTGATGATAGGCCTTACGAGTGTTCTGAGTGTGCAAAAAAATTTAAGGGCCCTGGAACTTTTAAAAACACCTTTTAGTACATACTGATGATAGGCCTTACGAGTGTTCTGAGTGTGCAAAAAAGTTCAAGTCACCTGCAAGTTTGAAACAACACTTGTTAGTACATTCAGATGATAAACGTCACGAGTGTCCTGAGTGTGCGAAAAAGTTCAAACACCGTCACAATATGAAAAAACACATGTTACTACATTTGAAGGATGAACTTCATAAGTGTAAAGATTGTGGCAAAAGTTACAGTCTTCGTGAAAATAAGAAACGTGTAGGAGTGCATACAGGTGATACATCTCACAGGTGTGAAGAGTGTGAGAAAAGATTTAGTCAATTTTCAAATATGAAGAGATGTTGGTGCACTTTAATGATAAAGCTAATCAAGGCCAAAGCGAGCAACAAGAAGCAGAAAGTGAAAAAGGCATCAATTCCACGACATGTTAGTGAAGTTTGATGATGAAGTGTTTCCTCGAAACAATAAGAAGCGGAAAGTGTAAAATAGTGGATGCTCAGTGAATGATTTGGGATCATCTTATGTGTAAAAAAAATATTACCTAAATTAAAAGTTTCAGATCAATAGGTATTTTTATTTCTGCATTTTTTATTTTTTATTACTGTTTCTTTTCACTACAACTTTGAATTGGGTGTACCTTAATTTATATACTATATCCAGTAAGTCTTCAAGACTTACTGTAGTAAGTAAGACTCCAGTAAGTCTAAAAAGCTTATTTTAAAATTATATAAAAAAAAAATTACAGGATAAAAAGACTCCAGTAATATAAAGAACTGCTACAGGTAAGCAGGTAATATAACGAATGAAGTAAAGGCGATGAGGTAGCTTAGTGACTGGGGGAATGGCAATTCTTTTAACCATGTAGCTTAGTCGATTAAGGCAGCGTCTGGGATTCTCTCGGACGTAGGTTCGAATCCCCGTCACGGCCCTTGTTCATTTGATGCATCACGCTATTGTGATTTCTGTGTTCGAATTTTTGAAATCTAACATTTATTTATTTATATATACACAACAAGGTACATTGGGCTTAGGAGAGTACATAGCATTGATGATTCTTGTAAAGCCTTGTACGCATTGAGTTTCGGGCAGGTCCTAAATCTAGCAGCTTAACTTGATACCTGGTTGATGGGATTCTGGGAGTTCTACTCCCCAAGCCCAGCCGGTGCCAGACTTGACTTGTGAGCGGCCCACTGCCCGGTTGGTCCAGCACTCCTTGAAGGAAACAATCTAGTTTCCTCTTGAAGAGGTAGGACGTTGAACAACCGTGGACCTCTGATGTTCATACAGTGTTCTCTGATTGTGCCCATGGCACCTCTGCTCTTCACTGGTTCTCTTCTGCATTTTCTTCCATGTCGTTCATTCCAGTACGTTGCTATTTTACTGTGCAGATCTGGGACCTGTCCTTCCACTATTTTCCATGTGTATATTATTTGGTATCTCTCTCGTCTCCTTTCTAGTGAGTAAATTTGGAGAGCGTTGAGACGATAATTTAGGTGCTTAATCTCGTCTATGCGTGCCGTATATGTTCTCTGTATTCCCTCAATTTCAGCAATCTCTTCTGCTCTGAAGGGGGAAGTGAGTACTGAGCAGTGCTCAAGACGGGACAACACAAGTGATTTGAAGTACAACCATTTGTACTTCAAATTTGAGTACAACCATTGTGATGGGATCTCTGGTCTTGAAGGTTCTCGTAATCCATCCTATCATTTTTCTGGCTGACGCAATACTTGCTTGGTTATGCTCCCTAAACGTTAGGTCGTCGGACATCATTATTCCCAAATCCTTGACATGCTGTTTTCCTACTATGAGCAGATTCGATTGTGTTTTGCACCCTGTATTATGTTTAGGATCCTCATTTTTGCCGTATCTGAGTACCTGGAATTTATCACCGTTAAACATCATGTTATTTTCTGCTGCCCAATCGAAAACTTTGTTAATATCTGTTTGTAGTTTATCAATGTCTTCGGCAGAGGTAATTTTCATGCTGATTTTTGTATCATCTGCAAAGGATGACACGAAGCTGTGACTTGTGTTTTGTCTATATCTGATATGAGAATAAGGAACAGCAGTAGTGCAAGGACTGTACCTTGAGGTACAGAGCTTTTAACTGCGCTCGGACACGATTTTACTTGATTGACTGTTACTCTTTGTGTTCTGTTCGACAGGAAATTGAGTATTCAGCGTCCTACTTTACCAATTATACCCATTGACCCCATTTTGTGTGCAATCACTCCATGGTCACATTTGTCGAATGCCTTTGCAAAATTGGTGTATACGACATCCGCGTCATGTTTTTCCTCAGTGATTTTGATATAGTGGCCAAGTAGCTGTGAGAGGCATGATCTTCCAGCTCTAAATCCATGTTGGCTTATATTGTGGAGGTCATTGGTTTCCATGAATCTAGTGACTTGACTCCTGATCACTCTTTCAAATACTTTTATTATGAGAGACGTTAGTGCAACTTGTCTATAATTCTTTGTGCCAGTGCTTTGCTACCACCCTTGTGTAGACGGGCAATGTCTGCTGCTTTAAGCGCATCTGGTATCTCCCCTGTGTCCAAGCTCTTCCTCCACACTATACTGAGTGCCTGTGCTACTGGCACTTTGCATTTCTTTATAAATATTGAATTCCATGAGTCTGGACCTGGGGCTGAGTGCATGGGCATATTGTCAATTTCTCTTTCAAAATCTGCCTCGCTCGTGTTGATATCAGTTACATTTACTGGTGTTTGAGTATCATTTATTAAAAATTGTCCATATCTTCCAGTAATCCGAATGATTACTGTTTTATCTTTCACTATGTGATGGCGATTCAGGATGGTGTTGTGGTATTGAGAATAATGTTGCTTAATACCTCCGTCTTGCAAATGAAGTGTAAACTTAATGTATTCGTGGTATCTCCAGTGTAGTATATATATGTCAGAGCTCAGTCTCCAGTGCTTCATTTGTATTGATAGTTAGTGCATCAGTACACCAAGAACATTATTACTGCGTTAATACACCTCAGACATGTCATTTCAAATAATGAGGAAAGCTTTACGAGTGTTGTTATAATAAATGACCCGGACGCATTTCACTGCAAGGTTTACAATTCTATAATAATAATAATAATAATCTTTATTTAGGTAAGGTACATACATAAAGAGATTTACAAAGTTTGTTGGCTTTATAGATAGAGCTAGTACATACAATGCCTAAAGCCACTATTACGCAAAGCGTTTCGGGCAGGAAAAACATTAATGACTACAGCTTAAAACTAATGGGTAAAAAGAAAAGATGTGATGAGTACATATAAAAAATAGAGGTAAAAGAGGGGGGAACATTGTTGAAAAAGCAGCACAAATACAATTACAAATTATTACAGAAAATTACATTCAAACAGCGTTGATTTGAAAAACAAAAAGCAAAAAATATACATGGGTTGACAACAGGGGGGTAAGGTGGGTTACATGGAATTTATTAGGTATAGCTTCGTTTTTAACTTAAACTGGTTGAGAGAGGTACAGTCTTTAACATGGTTGGGAAGGTCATTCCACATTCTGGGCCCCTTGATTTGTAGAGCATTTCTGGTTTGATTTAGTCGTACTCTAGGAATATCAAAACTGTATTTATTTCTGGTGTGGTGCTCATGGGTTCTGTTACAACCTTCTATGAAGCTTTTGAGATCAGGATTGGCATTATAGTTTAGCGTTTTACATATGTATAATGCACATGAGAGAATGTGCAGTGACTTAATGTCTAACATATTCAGAGATTTGAGTAGGGGTACCGAGTGATGTCTGGGGCTAGAATTGGATATTGTCCTAATAGCAGCTTTGTGTTGAGTAATTAGAGGACGTAAGTGATTTTGGGTAGTAGAGCCCCAAGCACAAATACCATAGTTGAGATATGGATAGATAAGGGAGTAATAGAGAGTCACCAGGGCAGGGCGTGGTACATAATATCTGATCTTAGAAAGAATGCCCACAGTTTTTGAAACTTTTTTTGATATGTTTAGAATGTGTCCCTGGAAATTCAGCTTGTGGTCAATGAGAATGCCAAGGAATTTGCCATCTAATTTGTTATAAATTTGGGTATTGTTTATTTTGAGATTTATTTGATTAGAGGATTTATTGCCAAACAGAATATAGAAAGTTTTGTCAATGTTAAGGGTGAGTTTGTTGGCAGTTAGCCACAGATGGACTTTATTAAGCTCAGTATTTACTGTGGCATTTAGAGCAAGGGGATCAGGACTGGAGTAAATGAAGGTTGTGTCATCAGCAAATAGAATTGGTTTGAGGTGTTGGGAGGCATTTGGAAGGTCATTAATATAGATGAGAAAGAGGAGAGGGCCAAGTATGCTGCCCTGGGGAACACCAATGTTGATGGGTAGTGTGGGAGAAATTGTATTATTCACAGAAACACATTGGAGCCTGTCAGTAAGGTAGGATTTGAGGTATTGTAGGGAGTGTCCTCTGACACCATAATGATGTAATTTAAGAAGAAGGTTTTGGTGGTTGACAGTATCGAAAGCTTTACGCAGGTCCACAAATAACCCAACAGGGAACTCATTTTGATCAAGAGCTGTATGAATCGAGTTAAGCATACTAATAAGTGCATCGTTAGTGCTTTTTTTGGGCCTGAAGCCATATTGGCAAGGGCTAAGTATATTGAGTTTGGCTAGATATGAGTAAAGCTGCTTATAGATTAGTTTTTCAAAATTTTTTGACAAGTTTGGCAGGATTGATATAGGTCTGTAGTTGTTAACATCTGTGAGATCACCACATTTGTGGACAGGCGTTACTCTCGCTTTTTTTAGAATATCTGGAAAGGTTTGGAGTTCAAGTGACTTGTTGAAGAGCAAAGCAATAGCAGGGGCTAAAGATCTGGAGGCTTTTTTGTAGATTAAAGTTGGTATCTCCTCAAGGGCACCAGACTTGGTTTTAAGGGAAAGGATTATCTCATTGACGTCAGTGGAATTAATAGGCTTTACGTACAGAGACTGTGGATAGTTACCTGTAAGATAGTCCTTAATGTCAGTACTGGAAGATGGAATATCATTAGCAAGGGATGAACCAATGGAAGAGAAGAACCTATTGAACTCAATAGCAGAATCCGAGGCTGAAAGCTGACCATCGTTATTAGACAGGAGTGTTGGTTTGTTAATTATAGACTTCTTTGATCCCAATATTTGTGAAATTGTTCTCCAAGTTTGTTTAATGTTGCTCTTTATTTGGGTAAATTTATCTTCGTAGTATTTAGTTTTGGCTCGTCTAATTATCTTAGATAGCAATAATGAGTAATTCTTTGAGAATTCTTTGGAGACAATTCCTAACCTATACTTCTTCTCAAGGTCATGTTTTTTATTAATAGATTTAAGTATTCCCTTTGTAAGCCAGGGATTGTTAAGCCTTTTGGTTGTGACTTGTTTTGTAAGCATAGGACAGTGGGTATTATAAAGGCTAAGAGTTTTTTGAAGAAAAGATTGAACTGCTAGGTTGATGTCCTCTATGTTACCTAACTCGGACTCCCAGTTGACATTATCAGTAGCAGTTATAAAATTGTCTATAGCAGTTTCATTGTGTAGTCTAAAACGTATCTCTCTTGACTCAAGAGGTGGTTTGCTAATGTTAGTTAAGAGAAATGTGGGGTAATGGTCTGTAGTGCTATCGGTGATTATACCTGAAGTAAGCGGAGAGGTTATGTTTGTCCAGATGTGATCTAGAGTCATGGCAGTGCTATCAGTGATTCTAGTAGGTCTAGTGATTAAGGGTATGAGGAAGCAGGAGTTCATACAGTTGAGGAAGCTAACAGCAGTAGGGTGTTCTGGCTCGCAGAGGTCAATATTAAAGTCCCCTGCAATAATTAGGTGGTTTTTGTTCAGTCTGTTATCAAGTATTAGATTTCTAAGGTTTGAGTTGAATTCGGACACATCAGTGTTAGGAATTCTATAAACTGCACCCACAGACAGGACAGACTCGGCACCTTTGACTCTGAAGCTGGCGAAGATATACTCCCCATAGCAGTCTCTAGTTCTAATTTCTTTCAAGCATGTTAGTTCTTGGTGGTAGTAAAGAGCAGTGCCACCACCTCTCTGAAGTTGACGACAGTTGTGAATTGCTGAGTAGTTAGGCATGTTAAAGAGTTGAGTGGTATCCTCTTTCAACCATGTTTCAGTAAGTATAATAAAAGAGAATTTGTTGTCAATAGCTTCAATCAAGGCACTAACATCATCGAAGTGTTTACCTAGGGATCTAACATTCAAATTGATTACAGAGATATTGTAATTATGAGTTACTACATTGTTTACATCATGTGCTGCAAAATATCTGCAATTTAGATCATTAAAGTGATTATTGTCATAGATAGTGGATAAGAGATTAAGTTCTGGGTCTATACTTGACTGCATTAAAAAAAGCTGAATGCAGGAAAAACAAGGAAAGAAAGGCAGATTACAAGGTAGAAATAAGCTATAAAATAGGGAAAAACAAAAACAAAACAAAAATGTACACAATACTGTGCAAAACAACCACAAAAGGGGCTTACAGGGGTACAATGGAGTAAGGGAGTATGGCTAGGCTAGGCAACCTAGGTAATAAATGAGATTAAAGAAAAAACATATAAACATGAACTATACAAAACACAAGATATAGATATACAAAACAAAAATATAAACAAGACTAAGCAATACAAAAACAAATTGATCAAAAATGAAAAATGAGGTAGATTGCTTACAAGTGCTCTCAGGTACACTGTAAGTAACAATAGATAGATAATATATATCAATATAGATAAGAATGTCACGATACAATAAGATGAGCAGTTACAGGAACAGATGAAAGCAAATCTGCTGTAAAATAGAAAGTAATTATAGCAAAACACAACAATATAATAATATAACAATACAATAAGAGCTTACAAAGTATTGAGTCTGCTAAATTAGAGAATAATTATGGCAAAACACAACAATAAATGCAAGTAAACAAAAGAATTGAAACAATTAGAGGTAGAATTAAGGTCACTAGATAGCCATGGAGGATACACAAGTTTGGTGGAGAGAACAAAAAATCAGTAGAGACTGACAAGATGAATGTATAAAAAAATTTGACAAATGATAATTGTAAAGTAAAATAATCTTAAAGATAAAAATTTTTAGTAAGCTTAGTTTTAACTTATAATTAGTATGAATTTAATTAAAAGAACAAAAATGAGATCAATAATTGATTTCAATAAATGATATAGATCAATACAAATAAATTTAAAATATAATTGGAATAGGGTAAGATTAGATTTAAGAGTAAAATTTTACAATGAAACTGAGGTAGATGCTTGCATAAGTGCATGGAGACTTGATGGATTATTTAGGAAATTATATGAATGAGAGAACATTAGGTAAAAGGTAAGGCAGAGACAGCACCTTAGACAAAGTTAGATTAAGTTAGGTTAGGCTCAGGCACTGAAAGAGTTATTTTAAGTACTGGCATTGGTTGGGTTCCGGTTTTCAGATATACCACAATCACTTAAGAAGGCCAGGAGTTGTTGGTCACATTTTATTTCATATCTTTTTCCTGTAATTTCCTTCTTCGCAAAAATTTCCTTCTTCGCAAAAAATTCTTGTCAATAATGACTCGTATCACCTTCTTGTATGCCTGAGTGAATGGGTTTTTATAATGCACTAGATGCACTACGAATTTATATGGTATACTACGTTCCTGGGCTTTGCTTAGAATATTTTTAAATAGGTTATATTTTGAATCCACATCGAAATCCCGTTTTACGTCACCTGTCGCTGGGTTCACGTCTAGCCCACACCCCATCCCCAAGACATTCCAATCATTTTGACCCCAAAAAATTCTTAGGCTATTGAAATCAGCTTTTCGAAAATCAGGCACTTTAACAGAATTTTCTCCTATAGATCTATTCCATTCAATGCTAAATCTGATTTCTTTATGATCACTGTTCCCTAGCTCACTCCCTATTTCCATCTCCTTAATTTGTGTTTCCCTGTTAGTTAACACTAAATCTAAAATATTATTTCCCCGCGTTGGTTCCTAAATATGTTGCATAAGAAAGCAATCGTCAATTAATTCTAGGAAGTCTTCTGCTTCATTATTCCCTGTTTTGTTCACCCAGTTCATTCCACTAAAATTAAAGTCATCCATGACATAAATACTGTTAGATCTAGATGCTCTAGATATTTCATCCATAGAAGCTTTGCTTCCATTCTGTCTAAATTTGGTGGCCTATATATAACTCCTATTATAATAATATTTGCTTTTTCGTTTAATTCTATCCAAATAGTTTCTGTGTGTGGCTCAGATTTGATTCCCTCTTTGAGACTACATATCAAATTGTCCCTAACATATATGGCTATTCACCCTCCTCGTCTAATATATCTATCTGTGTGAAATAGTTTAAATCCATTTATTTGATATTCAGCTAATAGTTCTCTATTTTCTACAGTCATCCACGTTTCGGTAAGTGCAATAATATCTATTTCTTCTGTACAGATAAGAGCATTTAACTCGTTTATTTTGTTTCTTAGACTTCTACTGTTAGTGTAATATACCCTAAGTGAATTGTTATTTTGAGGCCCCTTCTCTTTCTGATCATTTTGCCAATGTGTTTCTCCATAAACATATATTGATGATAGAGTTACAAGATACGAGCTAGATGGTGATAAGACTGCGAAGTCGAATTGCGAAAGGGATCTGGGAGTTATGATAAGTAAGAATTTTAAACAAAAGGTTCAATGCATGAATGTTCGTAATAAGATTCAGATTCAGATTCAGATGTTTATTCAGATAAGGTATATACATACAAGTGATGTTACATTAATGGATTGATATATAGATAGAGCTAGTACATACAATGCCTAAAGCCACTATTACGCAATGCGTTTCGGGCAAGAAAAACATTAATATCTAGAACTTAATACTAATTGAGCATAAAGAATAAAAAGTGTTGAGAACAAATACAAATAAAGATAAAAAAAAGGGGGAACATGACTGAAAAAGCAGCACAAATACAATAGGTTGACAAACAGTGTTGATTAAAAAAAAGAAAATAACGGACATGGGTTGACAATAGAGGAGTGAGGTAGGTTACAGGGAATTTATTAGGTAGTGTTTAGTTTTTAACTTAAACTGGTTGAGAGAGGTACTGTCTTTAACATGGTTGGGAAGGTCATTCCACATTCTGGGCCCCTTGATTTGTAGAGCATTTCTGGTTTGATTAAGTCGTACTCTAGGAATATCAAAACTGTATTTATTTCTGGTGTGATGCTCATGGGTTCTGTTACAACCTTCTATGAAGCTTTTGAGATCAGGATTGGCATTACAATTTAGCGTTTTGTATATGTATAAGGCAAATAGGCAAATATGTATATATATGTATATATATATGTATATATGTATAAGGCAAATAGGACACTGGGATTTATTAATCGAAGCGTTAGTAACAAAACACCTGGTGTGGTTCTTCAGCTATATCTTGCTCTGGTTAGGCCCCATTTAGATTAAGCAGTTCAGTTTTGGTCGGCGTACTATAGAATGGATATAAATTCACTTGAACGTTTCCAGCATAGGATGACCAAGTTAATTCCCCAAATTAGAAATCTTTCATATGAAGATAGATTAACAAAGCTTAAATGCATTCACTGGAAAGGCGAAGAGTTAGGGGTGACATGATACAGGTTTACAAGTGGATGAATGGACATAACAAAGGAGATATTAATAGGATATTAAATAGGAGCTGCCTCGTATGGGCCAATAGGCCTTCTGCAGTTACCTTTGTTCTTATGTTCTGTCTTGTGGTGATAATTTTAATACCCTATTAATATCCCCTTTCTTGTGTCCATTCATCCACTTGTAAATCTCTATTATGTCACCCCTAACTCTTTGCCTTTCCAGTGAATGCAATTTCAGCTTTGTTAATCTTTCTTCATATGAAAGATTTCTAATTTGGGGAATTAACTTGGTCATCCTACGCTGGAAACGTTCAAGTGAATTTATATCCATTCTATAGTACGGCGACCGAAACTGAACTGCATAATCTAAATGGGGCCTAACCAGAGCAAGATATAGCTGAAGAACCACACCAGGTGTCTTGTTACTAACGCTTCGATTAATAAATCCTAGTTTCCTATTTGCCTTATTACGAA
Organism: Procambarus clarkii; assembly: GCF_040958095.1. Classification (NCBI taxonomy): domain Eukaryota; kingdom Metazoa; phylum Arthropoda; class Malacostraca; order Decapoda; family Cambaridae; genus Procambarus; species Procambarus clarkii. The sequence continues at coordinate 6,112,068 of NC_091214.1, read as the reverse complement.
TATTCATGCTTTGATCCTTTTGTTTTAAATTCTTACTAATCATAACTCCCAGATCCCTTTCGCAATCCAACTTCGCAATCTCAGCACCATCTAGCTCGTATGTTGTAACTCTCGTATTCTTGTAACGTGTTCTCTTACAGGAGCGAATAGAAGAGTGATTGCTACTGATACTGACATGGTGCTAGGCAGTGATGATGAGGAAGAACCTGAGGAAGAGCAAGGTGCACCTTGCGCAAGGTGTAAAAAGAGATTACAGGAGAGCAAGAAGAAACTATGAAGTTCGTATAGCAGGCCAAGCAAAGGCAAATCCTAAAGGTTTTTTGTCAGTTATATCGAAAAAAGGATATGGAAAGGATAGGTCTATTATAAACCGAGATAGGTCCGATAACGGATAATGACGAAGAGATGAGTAGTATTTTTAATATATATTTAATCTCTGTATTTACTAAAAAGAACTTAACTCTATTCCTTTAGCCGAACAAGTCTATGTGGGTGGGGACGAGGACTGGTTGATTAGTTTAACAGTTACCAGGGATGATATTATTAAACAAATAGAAAAACACAAACCAAGCAAATCCCCTGGACCGGATAAAGTGTTTACCAGGGTGCTTAATGAATGCAAAGACGAGCTTCGCGATCCATTGTCTACTATATTTAATAAATCATTAGAGTCAGGCAGATTGCCAGAGTCGTAGAAGATTGCTAATGTAGTGCCAATTTTTAAGAATGGAGATAGATCACTTGCGTCAAACTATCGGCCAATTAGCCTAACGTCTATTGTGGGAAAGTTACTTGAATCGATATTTGCAACCATTCGTTTTCACCTTGAAAAAACTAATTAATAAACGAGTCACAATATGGTTTAACAAATGGCCGTTCATGTGTAACAAAATTGTTATCTTTTTATTCTAGCATAGTTGAGGCAGTTGATAGTGGTAAGGTTTGCGATGTTGTGTACCTTGACTTTAGTAAAGTTTTTGATACAATGCCACATGAAATACTGATTAAAAAGATAGAGGCTCATGGTATTGGGGGTGCTATATTAAGAGGGAATAGTGTATGGCTATACCAAAGGAAACAGAGTCAGTGTGCATGGTGTTAAGTCAGAGTGGGATAATGTTGTAAGTGGAACGCCTCAAGGCTCTGTATTGGGACCTCTGTTGTTTATAATATTTATATAAATGATTTAGATTCAGGTTTAAGTTGCAACATTTGCAAATTTGCCGATGATACAAAATTCGGTAGGGAAATTAACACGGAAGACGACTCACTATCACTTCAAGTTGATCTAAATAGGGTTTTGAAATGGTCAAAAGATTGGCAGATGCAGTTTAATGCTGATAAATGTAAAGTTTTGAGTCTAGGTAATGATGATAGAGTTACAAGATACGAGCAAGATGGTGCTGAAATTGCGAAGTCGGATTGCGAAAGGGACCTGGGAGTTATGATCAGTAAGAATTTAAAACCAAAGGATCAATGCACAAATGTTCCAAACAAATAAATGCATGAATGTTCGTAATAAGGCAAATAGGATACTGGAATTTATTTATCGAAGCGTTAGTAACAAGACACCTGGTGTGGTTCTTCAGCTATATCTTGCTCTGGTTAGGCCCCGTTTAGATTATGTAGTTCAGTTTTGGTCGCCGTACTCTAGAATGGATATAAATTCACTTGAACATGGCCAGCGTAATCTGACAAAATTAATTCCCCAAATTAGAAATCTTTCATGTGAAGAAAGATTAACAAAGCTTAAATTGCATTCACTGGAAATGCGAAGAGTTAGGGTGACATGATAGAGGTTTTCAAGTGAATGAATGGACATAACAAAGGGGATAATAATAAGGTACACGAAACAATGCGTGTAAATTGGATAAGCTTAGATTTAGAAAAGACTTGGGTAAATTCTGGTTCGGTAATAGGGTTGTTAATTTGTGGAACCAACTACTGGGAAACGTAGTGGAGGTGGGGTCCCTCGATTGTTTCAAGCGCTGGTTAGACATGTATATGAGTGGGATTGGGTGGATATAAATAGGAGCTGCCCAGTATGGGCCAATAGGCCTTCTGCAGTTACATTTGTTCCTATGTTCTTATCCTGCAAAAAAAAAAATGTTGTTGTTTTAGATTTAGCTACTCAGAACGAAGTGTCCATGTAGTACGGGCTATGGTGAGCCCGAAAAAATAGAGATCGACGTAGCTTATATTACATTCTTTAGAAAGGTGAAGAATTAAGGGTGACAGGATAGAGGTGTACAATTGGATGAATGTCCATAACAAAAGGGATAGTAATAGGGTAATGAAAGTATCAACACAAGACAGAACAGAACACAATGGTATAAATTTGATAAGTTTCGATTTATGAAAGACCAGAGTAAATACTTGTTCGGTAACAGGGTTCGCGTAACATAATAGAAGTAGTATTAATTGATTGTTTGAAGCGGAGGTTAAACATATATTTGAATGAGATTGGGTAGATATAAATAGTAGCTACCTCTTGGGTGGATATAAATATCAGCTACCTCTTAGGTGGATATAAATAGTAGCTACCTCTTGGGTGGATATATAGAACACTGTTTCCCAAAAACGGTGGGTTTTCTGAGTGGAAGAAAACGTATGTCTGGAAGCCGACTTTAACCGCTCCAAGCTGCGCGCGCATTGACCAGAGGTTATATAAACCGGGACGGAGACGGCATGGGCCCCTTTCACAAGCCAGCAGCTGCTCTTACATAACGACTCACTGCTGCCCAGCGAGTCGTAAACACAGAAGTTTAGCCCGCTCAACTGTTCTCCCAGCATGGACCCTACACCAGTTCCTCTCGACAACGACGAGGAGCGTCCCGTCAGGGGCGTCCTGCCCTTCTCTACATTTAAGGTAGTGTTTGTGTTTTGTTGGCGCGCCGACCAGTGTTTGTGTCGTTGGCGCGTCGGACCAGTGTTTGTCTCTGTGTTGGCGCGCGCGCTCTGATGCACGCCTGCTGGTTCAGCCTTGGTGACCAAATGCAGGTGCAGTGGTCCTAGAGGGGGTGGTGACCCTCGGTGTTATGGGGCACTGGTTTTTCTCCAGTAGGTGGCTGTAATTTGGAGCACACTCGGGAGGAGGCCTGAACACCCCCCACCACCACCCTCACCCAGTCGACGTGAGGCTTTACATTCAGGTTTGTTTTAACTTTTGCTTATTGCCTATAAGTTATTAGGTAAAGTCAGCTAGGTTAGGCTAGCTGCCGAGTCACAGGCCTCTGGCCACTAGCTTTGTTTTCATGGACTAGTTTCTCCATAAGTTTCCTTAACTTATTAATGAATTTAATGCAGTGTCAAGCCCCATGTTTCTTTTGCAGGTTGTACATTTAGATTTATTTAACTTTTGTTTATTGCCTTTAAGTTATTAGGGAAAGTCAGCTAGGTTAGGCTAGCTGCTGTGTCACACGCCTCTGGCCCCTAGCTTTGTTTTCATGGACTTGTTTTCCCACAAGTTTCCTTAATTTATTATTGAATTTTATGCAGTGTCAAGCTGCATGTTTCTTTAGCTGGTTTGTTTTAACTTTTGGTCATTGCCTATAAGTTAGTAGGTAAAGTTAGCTAGGTTAGGCTAGCTGCAGTGTCACAGGCCTCTGGCCCCTAGCTTTGTTTTCATAGATTTGTTTTTCCATAAGTTTCCTTAATTTATTATTGAATTTTATGCAGTGTCAAGCTGCATGTTTCTTTAGCTGGTTTTACATTTGTTTGTTTAACTTTTGCTATTGCCTTTAAGTTATTAGGTAAAGTTAGCTAGGTTAGGCTAGCTGCAGTGTCCCAGGCCTCTGGCCCCTAGCTTTGTTTTATGGATTTGTTTTTCCATAAGTTTCCTTAATTTACAGTATTAATGAATTTTATGCGGTGTCAAGCTGCGTGTTTCTTTGCTGGTTTTACATTTGTTTGTTTAACCTCTGCTTTGCCTTTTATGTGATTATGTAAAGTCACACAGGATGTGTTAGTTGTAGGCGTCTCCAGACGTCTCGTCGGGCCGGTTTAGCCCGCACGTTCGTCCCCAGATGTTCTTGCCTGGCCGGTTTAGCCCGCACGTTTGTCCCAGACGTTGTCGTAAGTCCGGTGTAGCCCGGTACATTTGTTCCCAGACATTTCGTCCGGCTGGTATAGCCGGCACGTTCGTACCCAGACGTTTTCGTCTGGCCGGTGTAGCCCGGTACATTTGTTCCCAGACGTTTCGTCCGGCTGGTATAGCCGGCACGTTCGTACCCAGATGTTTTCGTCTGGCCGGTGTAGCCCGGTACATTTGTTCCCAGACGTTTCGTCCAGCTGGTATAGCCATCACGTTCGTACCCAGGCGTTTTCGTCTGGCCGGTGTAGCCCGGTACATTTGCTCCCAGACGTTTCGTCCGGCTGGTATAGCCGGCACGTTCGTACCCAGACGTTTTCGTCTGGCCGGTGTAGCCCGGTACGTCAATTCCACCACGTTTCGTTCGAATGCTGTAGCACAATATTCCCGTGTCTTCCTTGGTCGCGTGTACCAGGTGTTGGTCTGCCTGGAGTGCCCGGTTACGCGGGCCCCTTCCTCATCCCAAGTTTTCAGCGTCCAGCCTAATGCCTGGCCGTGCGGTCTGCCGCTTGAGCGACTTCAAATCAAATCAAATGTTTATTTAGGTAAGGTGCTTATATACAAGAGATTTTACGAGTAATGGATTTAATTCTAATTATTGCTGTCAATTTTAATTCTGTTCAATTTTATTACATTCCTTTATTTAGACTTTCAGCTTGATTAGTTTCATTACGTGGCAAATTTAGGAAATTTATAGCATTGCTTACACCTCTTGCCTTAAAAAAAAAAAAAAAAAAAAAAAAAAAAAAAAAATCTATTCGTAAAAGAATTCGTATTTTCATGTCAATTTAGTGAACGGGAGCCCGCTCCTGTTTTGGTGATTTACGTTCCTCCATCATTAACCAAACGCTTACTAAAATAACTTGTTATATCCTTAGTCTCCCAGTCATGACGTGTATTAAGACTAAAGTTTTCCTCAATTTAGCATGGAGCAAGCCTCTGACTTTAGATTATTCCTGCACTTGTTTTATGAGTCAATTCCCTCAGCAATTTGTTACTGCAATTTATGCATTGCGTTTGCTCCACGTTTTAATTAACTTTTCTGCCGCGATTAAACTTTCAGTTTATTCCTCAATTTAGTCGGAAGGTACTGCTGCTTCCCAGCCGACGTCCTTCCTGTGACGAGTTAAGCCGGCGATGTTTTCAGTTTTATATTTATTTGGTCATATAAATAGGCGGCCTCCCAGGCCGCTGGTTTATCCAGACGTGGTGTCTGCCCGGTGTAGCCCGGATGTCACTGCGGCCTCCCAGGCCGCTGGTTTACCCAGACGTGTTGTCTGCCCGGTGTAGCCCGGATGTCACTGCGGCCTCCCAGGCCGCTGGTTTACCCAGACGTGTTGTCTGCTCGGTGTAGCCCGGATGTCACAGCTGCCTCCTAGGCCGCTGGTCGCGAAATTCCAGCTGACGTGTCTTTTTTCACTCCTTTTCGTTATTGTATTTGGTTGTATTTACCTCGGCTCAGTGTTAATCCCGTTTCTCTAACGATTTATAGTCCAGCTTCATTTTGAGCATACTTTGTTTTGCAATTTATAATTATTTATAATTAATTATAGTTATAATTGGTTTATAATTTTATTATTTACACCATTTTATTTAAGATTACTCATGTAATATAATTTACATTGTTAGGCTTTTACAACGACGTCGTCCCAGCCGGTCTTGTTCCTGTAGAGGATGGGCCAGCTGGTGGCTCGGCCGTAGCTGTTGCAGCGGGCGCCCTCACAGACTCGGCTAGTTTCAGCAGACGATGTTACAGCTGCTAACACCCCAGTTCCATCTTAGGCTTCCCGGCAGCCGATGCTTCAGTCAGGAACCTCCAGCTGAAGCGTTCCAACCGACGTTGCGCCCAGCAATTTATTTTCTTCCATTCTGCGGCACTTGCCGTCATCGGTTATTTACGATATTACATTGTATTCTTACATTGTACGATTATTTACGACATTGTATTCTTAATATTATTCCTTATTACAGTTACTGGATGACGGTTCCCTGCCGTCGATTTTACTTTGCTCCTGTTCTAAAAGATGTAGCCGAAGTTCACGGCGCACTAGCTGCGGCTTGCAGACGCTCATTGACAACACAAGACTACACTCAGCGGCCACTTAAGGCAGACTCCTTGGCTTCTATCCAGCCCTATCACCCGTCTGGAGGCAGAGATGGGATGGAGACCAAGGGTAATGTTCCCCGCTCACATTCTACATCCGCTTAGGACACAAGCATGTTATAGATTTGGCTTTAAGAATTGGTTCTTATTACATTTTATGGTTTATGTATATATTGCTTTATTGTATATACCCGTTCTTGGTATATGTATTGTTATATTCAAGATTTATAGTGTTTCGTATTATCCCTGTTTATTGTTGCTTTGTGCTTCTTTGCTGCTCTCCTACTGGCTTTCTCCCACCTTTGCTCTTAGCAAAGGTACTTCCCCCTTTTGTTTGCTGGAAGATTCTTAGAATTGTTAGCCCCTTTCATTGCTACAGTATAATTATTCGGAAAACTCTTTATTCATCCAGGATTGTTAATTAAGGAATCTCTTAATTCCTGTGCCGGGCTCCCTCCCCCCGTTTTCGTCTCCGTATTGATTCAGCTAGGGTTTCCCTCTCGTCTGTGCCCTTGCCTGTCACGATAACACTGCATGCCGCTTCTGCCCACCCTTACTGCCTTATATCTTTCAGCCCGGGGGAGGTGATCTACGCCACAAAAAATCGACGCACGCTCCGACTGGACCAGGTATCGCTTACATGGTCAGGAATCAACACTCTTCGGATCCTGCAAGCGCAGTGCAGGACGCACGCATACCCTAGCCCAACGAGCGCCCCCCGGCAAGTTCTACCCGGCCCGTGCCCAGTGAACAGGCAACACTTCAGGGCGATTAATTCGTGCCGCCCTCGCAGAGCTAGGCTCGCCTTCAGCCGACCACGCCCTCTTACCTTTAGAATTGACAGGGCCACTCGGCTCTCTTGACGGGCTAGCCATCGGAGTTAACGGCGGGTCCAGCAACCAGCTGGGACACCCAGCTGACTACGTCCGGGACGTTGTTGCACTGCCACTCTGAGGCCTCCTTGCGACCAGCGGGCCTCGCCCTTCGGGGGGGGGGGTCCGGCCAGCTGGCCTGCGGTGGGGGTGCAGCGCCGGTCCCCAAGTATCCCGCTGTCCGCAGCTAATCCTTTGCCCAGTCTACATACTAGTAAGAGTAAGGAACCCCTTCTCCTTAATCCTTCTCCCGCTGGCCCTCGCGGGATTGGGGGTGCTCCGCCGGAACCCCCAAAGTGATAAGCCTGCAGATAGCTAAGAAATATGCCCATGAATTGTAATTAGTCTAATTAATGCAACTTTCATTTACTACCTATGGATGTAGTTATTAATTGTAATTGATCTCTCCTTTATCATTAAGGATTATTCATTATAATTATTCCTTAATACTTTATTGTTATGCACTAGTCAATAATTATTTATCATTCATCCTAATTAGCTATTTGATTCATTAAAAATAATTGCTTATCATTATACTATTTGTTATTATTATTATTTATTATATAATAATAATTTTATTATTTATTAATTTATTATTTATTAATTTATTATTTATTAAATTATATAATAAATTAATTTATTATATATTAATTTATTATGTATCAATTTATTATTTACCATTATAAAATAAACAAGTCCCCAATCTGAGCACGTTTTCTTCCAACCTCAGAAAAAAGAACACTGTTTCCCAAAAACGGTGGGTTTTCTGAGTGGAAGAAAACGTATGTCTGGAAGCCGACTTTAACCGCCCCAAGCTGCGCGCGCATTGACCCAAGGTTATATAAACCGGGACGGAGACGGCGTGGGCCCCTTTCACAAGCCAGCAGCTGCTCTTACATAACGCCCACCCTCCTCCCGGGATCCTCTGCATCCCGGGAGGAGGATGCAGAGGATCAAACATCCCTGTTTTAATTTTGAAAGGGACGGCCCACATATGTGCTCAAGGGGCAGTTGCTCTAGCATGCATTTGCTGTATCTTTGGGGGTGCTCCGCCGGAACCCCCAAAGTGATAAGCCTGCAGATAGCTAAGAAATATGCCCATGAATTGTAATTAGTCTAATTAATGCAACTTTCATTTACTACCTATGGATGTAGTTATTAATTGTAATTGATCTCCCCTTTATCATTAAGGATTATTCATTATAATTATTCCTTAATACTTTATTGTTATGCACTAGTCAATAATTATTTATCATTCATCCTAATTAGCTATTTGATTCATTAAAAATAATTGCTTATCATTATACTATTTGTTATTATTATTATTTATTATATAATAATAATTTTATTATTTATTAATTTATTATTTATTAATTTATATAATAAATTAATTTATTATATATTAATTTATTATGTATCAATTTATTATTTACCATTATAAAATAAACAAGTCCCCAATCTGAGCACGTTTTCTTCCAACCTCAGAAAAAATAGTTGCTACCTCTTGGGTGGATATAAATATCAGCTACCTCTTAGGTGGATATAAATAGTAGCTACCTCTTGGGTGGATATTAATAGTTGCTACCTCTTGGGTGGATATATATAGCAGCTACCTCGTATGGGCCAATAGGCCTTCTGCAATTACCTTCATCCTTATGTTCTCATCAGCTTACCTCTCTTTTTTTTACTTTCTCATCTCTCCTTCACCCATCCCACCCGTGTCCCCTCCCCCCTTTTTTTCTTGTTCTTACCTTTCACCTCTTGTTACCTGCTCTTCACCACACTCTTGTCTTACACATGCCCGTGCCTCTTATGTCCTCTTCCACCACACACTTGGTCCGGGAGACATCTCCCGTCACGCAGGGTGCAGTTGCACCTCCACAGATCTCCAGTATCAGCTCTTGATACTGGTAATGGCTCAAAAGGGCCACCACTTACGGGCTATTCATGCCCGTGCCACCTTTTCGATGGTTTAATCGTCATCTTCGACACATTCATGGGAGACATCTCCCGTCACGCAGAGTGCACTTGCACCTCCACAGATCTCCAGTATCAGCTCTTGATACTGGTGATGGCTCGAAAGATGGCATATCAACCTTCTGTACACAGTGATCCAGTCGTCGCACTTCTCTCCTTAAATGATCGCAAATTTAGTTTATTATATTAACAAGTAGAATACGTATTTCTAATAATATCTAACATAACTAGCCAGAAAATATTTAAGACTTATTGAAAAATACATGTCTGGAAGTTAAATCGACTTCATAGAACAATAGTTCAGATCACGCTCGAACGCTCATCCGCTCCTGACGACCCTGCTCCCCCTCCAACTTTATCAGCTGCTCCTTGAGCCCACAACATCCCTAACATGATGTAACAACCCCAGAAGGCAGCTAAGTACCCAGTGACCTAAATATTCGACAAAACCTAACCTACTACCTCATCTCGACCTCATTAGTGTTGCTCCCTGGAGGAAGCTAACCTGACGTTTGCTGCTGCCATATCAACAAGTCTACCCCATCTGCTGCATACATCTCTGCTGCTACCATGCTAAACAATTCTAAGCTCGGCAAGGCCGTAAAGAATGATAGCACACCTATCAGGATGAACCCAACCATCCAAGCTAGCAACAGGAATAATGCGGCTGTCTCCCCCTTAGGGGCTACCGGGGGGAGTACCGACCCTCCCTGCGTCAACAATAACAAACCTTCCCAGCTGATTGAAGCGTCGTCACTGACTCGAGCCTTACAACAGTTATGTAACCATATGGAGCAACTTAAACGAGCTGCCTCCCCATGTACTGACTTTAAGCGTCCCGCTGATAATCCATGGCTCAGATTATTGACTCAAATACATGACGACCAAAAGTCTATAATCCGAGAGCAGTCGGACCTGATAATGAAGCTTCAGAGTGATGCTTTGGCAATGCACAAGGCTAACCAAGATCTGTCTGCCAGAGTCGGCCACCTCGAACATGAATTAAGCTCTCTTCGGATCTCGGTTACTAACTTTAAACCAGCAGAAACCTCTAAGAAGCAAGAAGAGATGTTACAAAAGTTAGAGAACCACTTTAACTCCCTACAACAGCAACACACTGCAACCCAAGACGAATCAGACCAACTTAAGCTCCTTGATTCTGTCATCATCTCATCACAGGATTTTCCCCATGAAACTGACAGAGAAGACTGTACTGCCATCGTGATCCAGGAATTGCGTACTAAGTTGAATTATTCAATCGAAGCAAGAGACATTAAGTCAGCTTATAGAGTGGGTACCAAATCATCTGGTGCAAACAACAGAAGGATACGCGTGAAGTTAGATAGCTGCTCCCGCAAGTCAGACCTTATCACTGCTGCAGTCGCTAGGAAATCCAATGTTTATGTGAACGAATGTCTTACCAGATTCAGACAAAATCTCTTATTTAAACTACGTGGAATTCGCAATAGATCCACTGCTATTAAACATTGTTTTGTGCGCGATGGTAAAATAATAGCTAGGAAGACTGACTCTGGAAAAACTTATGTCATAACCACTGAAGCACACCTCACTTCTTTCCTGGATGACTGTGGGATATCAGCTGAATAACCTGAACATAATTTGTAGTCTCACATACAACCAAAGTGTACTTAAGCTCTGCCTTTCCTTTCCAAAGGTGTTTATTTTTATTTTTATTTTAATTTTTACTTTATTTTTTGTTTGTCATCTTTGCCTGTTTTATACTCTTAATTATTTGTTCTTAGTTAATCCCCTTGTCACTAAACCTAGGGCTTTTTATTTCCCTGTTAATTAACCATTACTAAGCTAATTATCTTCAAGATCATTTTTTTTTTTATGATTATTATTTTTTTTATTTTTTTTTTATTTTACATTTATATTGTCAGTCTCTACTGATTTTTTGTGTTTTATTTTATGTAACTTCTGTGTCCTCCCTGGCTATCTATTGGATCTTTATTTTACTTCTAAATTGTTACTATTTTATTGTATCTGCTCTTATTCTTGTGTTTTGCTTTATCGTGTATCTTGTATCGTGATCCCTCTGCATCTCTATGCACACTGATATTGATCCTGATCAAAATCTTCTGTCTCATATCTATACCAACCAGCACATTGATCATCATTATTGTAAGTATTTCACAGCACACCAGGCTAAAAACAAACTCCAAAATAGCACCTATCTATCAGTTTATAACCAAAATGTTAGATCACTTGGTAAACATTTTGACGATTTAAATGCACTACTCACAGCACTAGGTACTAACCTATCGTTCATTATTTTAACAGAAACTTGGCTAAATAAAGACTATACCCAACTCTACAACTTAGCTGGTTATAAAGCCATTCATAACTGTAGGCCTAATAAAAAAGGTGGTGGCACAGCTATATATTACCGAGATACATTTATCTGCAACAGTGTTATTAGTGACAGAGATGACTACTGTGAATATACTTTTGCTCAGTTTACAATTAAATCCCTTAAATCCTCTTTGACTATTGGAGCCATCTATAGATTTCCTAATACTAACATAGCTTCTTTCTCAGACAACCTAAGGAATCTTATTATAAACAACAATCTCAACAAAAACCACATCATTCTGGGAGGAGACTTTAATATTGACCTGGGTCAACAAAACTGCTCTCAAGTTGACTATTTCCTTAACAGCATGAACTCCTGTATGCTAATCCCCACTATTACCAAACCTACCCGAGTCACTCAAACATCAGCCACTACCTTGGACCACATATGGACAAACATAACAGCTCCCCTTGTATCTGGTATAATCTATGACAGAACAACTGACCACTATCCTACCTTTCTCATAGCGAACATGGACATAACACCACCAAAAAGCAAGAAACTTTCATTTAGGCTACACAGTGAATCAGCTTTAGACAATCTTACAGAGGCACTTCACAATATTAACTGGGATTCTGAATTCAATAATACCCATGATATAAATTCATTAGCTAACCTCTTCCTCTCCAAAACTCTAAGCCTCTACAACCTTCATTGTCCCCTTCTTACAAAGCAAGTAACTGACAAAAGATTAAACAATCCATGGCTCACAAGTGGCATTCTCAACTCAATCAACAAGAAACATGAATATGAAAAGAAAGTTAGGATTGGCCTAGTTTCAAAGGAAGTAGCTAAAAGGTACTCATCAATGCTTACCAGTATCATAAGAAAGGCAAAACTTGCATATTATGTGAATAGATTCAATGAAGCAAAAGGCAACATGAAAAACACTTGGAAAACTATCTCTAGTATCCTAGGAACTAAACAACACTCACATAACCAAATAAAACTCTACAAGGATGGGGATATACCGTCAACTGATTTAGAAATGGCAAATGAATTTAATAGTTTCTTTTCATCGGTTGGTGCTAATCTTGCCAGTAAAATCCCACAGACTCAGACACATATTAACACATATCTCTCAGGCAGCTATCCAAACTCTCTTCTCCTTTCACCAATCAGCCCGGCAGATGTTGTGTCCATCATACACTCTCTAAAAACCAAGGCAGGGAACACCAGTGAAATTCCGTCCATTGTGTACAAGAGAGCCTCCCATGCCCTTGCCCCACCCATAGCACTACTGTTCAACAAATCTATAGAGTGTCACACCTTCCCTGATATCCTCAAAAAAGCAAGAGTAACGCCAGTCCATAAAGGAGGCAATCCGGCGGACATAAACAATTATAGACCAATATCAAATCTACCCATTCTATCAAAAATATTTGAAAAAATTATTTACAAACAGCTCTATTCCTACCTCGTAAAATTCGACATACTCAGCCCCTGCCAGTTTGGCTTCCGGTCCCAAAAGAGTACCAATGATGCAATCATTAGTCTCCTTGACATTATCTACTCAGCCCTTGACAAAAATGAGTTTCCGATTGGACTCTTCATTGACCTAAGAAAAGCCTTTGATACTGTTAATCACAACTACCTCTTACTTAAACTCCAGCATTATGGAATCCGAGGCCTTGCCCTTGACTACATCCGATCCTATCTTAGTGACAGACACCAATATGTAACCATCAATGATACAACTTCTTCCACTCTACCAATTACCGTTGGAGTGCCACAGGGCAGCATCTTAGGACCTCTTCTATTTCTTATATATATAAACGATCTGCCTAATGTCTCTAATATTCTCAAACCTATATTGTTTGCTGACGATACTACCCTTATCTACTCAAACCTCAACCCACATACACTAAATAATGTTGTGAATAATGAATTAAAAAAAGTCCACTTATGGATGTCAACGAACAAACTAACATTAAACATCGAAAAGACTTACTACATCTTATTTGGAAGCAAATCATCAAATGCAATTCAGCTACAGATAGACAACATTAACATCAGTAATAAAAATGATGGCAAGTTTCTTGGCCTATTCCTAGACAAGAGACTCAACTTCAGCACCCACATTCAACACATAACTAAGAAAGTCTCTAAGACAGTTGGTATACTCTCCAAAATCAGATATTATGTTCCTAACTCTGCTCTCCTCTCACTATATTATGCACTAATCTACCCCTATCTTAATTATGGTATCTGTGCATGGGGGTCTACCACTGCAAACCACCTTAAGCCCATCATCACACAGCAAAAATCTGCTATCAGAATAATAACTAACTCTGCTTTCAGACAACACTCAGCTCCCTTATTTAAATCTCTAAACTTGCTAAATATTAACTCCCTCCACACATTCTCTTGTGTCAACTACATTTACAAAACCCTGTTCTTAAATGCAAACCATGCTCTGAAACTCTCCCTGGACAGATGTAATAGGACCCATTATCACCACACCAGAAATAAATATCTCTTTGATATCCCCAGGGTCAAACTTAATCTGTGTAAACACTCTATGCAAATTAAGGGACCTAGTCTATGGAACTCACTCCCTAGTGAATTGAAAAACTGTAAAACTTTTGCCTTATTTAAAAGCAAAACCAAAAAGTACCTAACTTCATCTATTTAGTTTCCTACACTGAGCTTTAAATTTGCTCTGTACCTAGTGGTACCCAATCTCCTAATTTTTATGTAATATCAAACCTTATCATTGTGTTCATTGCTGTCTTCTTTTATGTGCTAGCCATATGCTGTATTGTGACTACCAATTTTTGTCAACTACCATTCAAGCTGTCATTGCAATCAATCTTATATTGTTTCTGCTGTATTGTGCCTACCAATTTGTTGTCAACTACCATTTTAAGCTGTCATTGCAATCAATCATAGCTACCTATGTGCTTTAATATACTGTACCTATAATTTTCTCTCATCTTTTTTTTTTTTTTTTTCATTCCATGTAATCTGTTATCATTTTTTTGTCTATAAATTTTGCAAGTATTTACCTCCTTAAAATTTTCTTAGATTAAGGACCTGCCCGAAACGCTGCGCGTGCTAGTGGCTTTACAAGACTGTAATTACCATAATTGTATCCTCACATTCCTTATGTACATTCTTGTATATGCATAAATAAATAAATAAATAAATAAAGAGCCACCACTTACGAGCTATTCATGCCCGTGCCATCTTTTGGGTGGCTTCATCTTCATCTTCTTCATCTGTTTAAAACACGGGAGACATCTCCCGTCACGCTGGGTGCAGTCGCACCTCCACAGATCTCCAGTATCATCTATTGATACTGGTGATGGCCCAAAAGGGCCACCACTTACCAATTCATGCCCGTGCCACCTATTGGGTGGCTTCATCTTCATCTTAACACATTCACAAGGGAGACATCTCCCATCATGCAGGGTGCATTCGCACCTCCACAGATCTCCAGTATCAGCTCTTGATACTGGTAATGGCTTAAAATGGCCACCACTTACGGGCTATTCATGCCCGTGCCACCTTTTGGGTGGCTTAATCTTCATCATCATGTCCTCTTCACTAGCGACTTCATAACGGTCCAGGACGGGCAGAAACTTCGTCGTCTCATCTTATGGTGTGTAGTTTGGTCAAGATTTCTTCAGCCACGTTATTGTGAATCATCATCTGCACGAGATATTGAACAATTCCTGAGCTTACGGGAACATAATCGCTTTCATATTAACTTGGAGATATGGAAACCAATGTAATGATTCGTACTGTTGATAAGCCTCACGAGTGTCTCGAGTGCTCAAGAAAATTCAGGTACCGTAGCAATTTGAAACAACACTTGTTAGTACATTCTGATGATAGGCCTTACGAGTGTTCTGAGTGTGCAAAAAAATTTAAGGGCCCTGGAACTTTGAGAAAACACCTTTTAGTACATACTGATGATATAGGCCTTACGAGTGTTCTGAGTGTGCAAAAAAGTTCAAGTCCCCTGCAAGTTTGAAACAACACTTGTTAGTACATTCAGATGATAAACCTCACGAGTGTCCTGAGTGTGCGAAAAAGTTCAAACACCGTCACAATATGAAAAAACACATAAGATGATCCCAAATCATTCACTGAGCATCCACTATTTTACACTTTCCGCTTATTGTTTCGAGGAAACACTTACCTACTACATTTGAAGGATGAACTTCATAAGTGTAAAGATTGTGGCAAAAGTTACAGTCTTCGTGAAAATAAGAAACGTGTAAGAGTGCATACAGGTGATCTCACAGGTGTGAAGAGTGTGAGAAAAGATTTAGTCAATTTTCAAATATGAAGAGATGTTGGTGCACTTTAATGATAAAGCTAATCAAGGCCAAAGTCAAAGCCAAAGCGAGCAACAAGAAGCAGAAAGTGAAAAAGGCATCAATTCCACGACATGTTAGTGAAGTTTGATGATGAAGTGTTTCCTCGAAACAATAAGAAGCGGAAAGTGTAAAATAGTGGATGCTCAGTGAATGATTTGGGATCATCTTATGTGTAAAAAAAATATTACCTAAAATAAAAGTTTCAGATCAAAAAGTATTTTTATTTCTGCATTTTTATTTTTTATTACTGTTTCTTTTCACTACAACTTTGAATTGGGTGTACCTTCATTTATATACTATATCCAGTAAGTCTTCAAGACTTACTGTAGTAAGTAAGACTCCAGTAAGTCTAAAAAGCTTATTTTAAAATTATATAAAAAAAAATACTGGATAAAAAGACTCATAAGAACATAAGAACATAAGAACAAAGGTAACTGCAGAAGGCCTATTGGCCCATACGAGACAGCTCCTATTTAATATCCTATTAACATCCCCCTTGTTATGTCCATTCATCCACCTGCAAACCTCCATCATGTCACCCCCAACTCTTCGCCCCTCCAGTGAATGCATCCAAGCCCTGCCAATCTATCTTCACATGAAAGACCTCTAATTTGGGGAACTAACTCTGTCAGCGTACGCTGGCCACGTTCAAGTGAATCTATATCCACTCCAGAGCACGGCGACCAAAACCGAACTACATAATCTAAACGGGGCCCAACCAGTAATAGTAATAGACTCCAGTAATATAAAGAACTGCTACAGGTAATAAGCAGGTAATATAACGAATGAAGTAAAGGCGATGAGGTAGCTTAGTGACAGGGTGTATGGGGGAATGGCAATTCTTTTAACCATGTAGCTTAGTCGATTAAGGCAGCGTCTGGGATTCTCTCGGACGTAGGTTCGAATCCCCGTCACGGCCTTTGTTCATTTGATGCATCACGCTATTGTGATTTCTGTGTTCGAATTTTTGAAATCTAACATATTTATTTATTTATATATATACACAAGAAAGTACATAGCATTGATGATTCTTGTAAAGCCTTGTACGCATTGAGTTTCGGGCAGGTCTTAAATCTAGCAGCTTAACTTGATACCTGGTTGATGGGGTTCTGGGAGTTCTACTCCTCAAGCCCAGCCGGGGCCAGACTTGACTTGTGAGCGGCCCACAGTCCGGTTGGTCCAGCACTCCTTGAAGGAAACAATCTAGTTTCCTCTTGAAGAGGTAGGACGTTGAACAACCGTGGACCTCTGATTGTGCTGATTCTCTGACCTCTGATTCATACAGTGTTCTCTGATTGTGCCCATGGCACCTCTGCTCTTCACTGGTTCTCTTCTGCATTTTCTTCCATGTCGTTCATTCCAGTACGTTGCTATTTTACTGTGCAGATTTGGGACCTGTCCTTCCACTATTTTCCATGTGTATATTATTTGGTATCTCTCTCGTCTCCTTTCTAGTGAGTAAATTTGGAGAGCGTTGAGACGATAATTTAGGTGCTTAATCTCGTCTATGCGTGCCGTATATGTTCTCTGTATTCCCTCAATTTCAGCAATCTCTCCTGCTCTGAAGGGGGAAGTGAGTACTGAGCAGTGCTCAAGACGGGACAACACAAGTGATTTGAAGTACAACCATTTGTACTTCAAATTTGAGTACAACCATTGTGATGGGATCTCTGGTCTTGAAGGTTCTCGTAATCCATCCTATCATTTTTCTGGCTGACGCAATACTTGCTTGGTTATGCTCCCTAAACGTTAGGTCGTCGGACATCATTATTCCCAAATCCTTGACATGCTGTTTTCCTACTATGAGCAGATTCGATTGTGTTTTGCACCCTGTATTATGTTTAGGATCCTCATTTTTGCCGTATCTGAGTACCTGGAATTTATCACCGTTAACATCATATTATTTTCTGCTGCCCAATCGAAAACTTTGTTAATATCTGTTTGTAGTTTATCAATGTCTTCGGCAGAGGTAATTTTCATGCTGATTTTTGTATCATCTGCAAAGGATGACACGAAGCTGTGACTTGTGTTTTGTCTATATCTGATATGAGAATAAGGAACAACAGTGGTGCAAGGACTGTACCTTGAGGTACAGAGCTTTTAACTGCGCTCGGACTCGATTTTACTTGATTGACTGTTACTCTTTGTGTTCTGTTCGACAGGAAATTGAGTATTCAGCGTCCGACTTTACCAATTATACCCATTGACCCCATTTTGTGTGCAATCACTCCATGGTCACATTTGTCGAATGCCTTTGCAAAATTGGTGTATACGACATCCGCGTCATGTTTTTCCTCAGTGATTTTGATATAGTGGCCAAGTAGCTGTGAGAGGCATGATCTCCCAGCTCTAAATCAATGTTGGCTTATATTGTGGAGGTCATTGGTTTCCATGAATCTAGTGACTTGACTCCTGATCACTCTTTCAAATACTTTTATTATGAGAGACGTTTTATTATGAGTCACAAAATGACTGCATGTATCAGTACATTTTCAGCCCAGCGTTCTGTCTCCCAGGATGAACAAGACCAGCAAAAGCTGCTAGACTCTGTTATAGTGTCGTCCCAAGATTTACCTGTGGAACATGATGGTGAAAACTGTGTCGAAATAGCTCTGGATCTCATAAAAGACAAATTGCAGCTCATTCTAAACAAATCTGACGTTATTGCTGCCTACAGAGTAGGCAAAAAGAATCCATCAAGTCAAAACCAACGGAAAATTCGCCTGAAGCTGTCTTCCCATTTCACGAAATCCAATCTAGTCCGGACAGCTGTAGCCCAACGGACGGGATTATACATCAACGAGTGCTTGACTAGGAACAGACAGCACCTCCTCTACCGCCTGCGTCAAATCCGTCAAAAAAACCCAGATGCGATTCATCAGTGCTTCGTTAGAGATGGACTGATTAAGGTGAGAAAAACCGCAGAGGGCAAAATGTTCACTATTACTAAAGAAGAGAACCTCAACGCTTTCCTCTCCCAATGTGGTCTGTCTCAGCTCATTATCACTCCCAGTGAATTAACTTAATTAACCCCCTGTCAACTAGTGGGGCTAGGTTTCCTAAGTCTCATTGTTTCATTTTCTGACTTAATTTTTAACTTACTCTTAACTAGTCATTTACTGAAATTTTTTAATTGAGTGCATAAATAGTTCTTCAGGTCTTATTAATTATACAGTCATAACTGAACTATTTATAGTTAATAATCATTAGCTTAAATTTGCCTATGCTTATTATTCAACTTTTCTTTGATTCCATTTATTACCTAGGTTGCCTAGCCTTGCCATGCTCCCTTACTCCATTGTACCCCTGGCTTTGCCTGTATCTCAAATTGCAAATTGTTACTTACAGTGTACCTGAGAGTACTTGTAAGCAATCTACCTCATTTTTCATTTTTGCTCAATTTGTTTTTGTATTGCTTAGTCTTGTTTATATTTTTGTTTTGTATATCTATATCTTGTGTTTTGTATAGTCCATGTTTATATGTTTTCTCGTTAATCTCATTTATTACCTAGGTTGCCTAGCCTAGCCATACTCCCTTACTCCATTATACCCCTGTAAGCCCCTTTTGAGTTTGCTTTGTTCTGTATTGTGTACATCTTTTTCCCTATTTTATAGCTTATTTCTACCTTGTTATTTGCCTTTCTTCCCTTTTTTCCTGCAATCAGCTTTTTTTATGCAGACAAGTATAGACCCTGAACTTAACCTCTTATCCACTATCTATGACAATTATCACTTTAATGATCTAAATTGCAGATATTTTGCAGCACATGATGTAAACAATGTATTAACTCATAATCACAATATCTCTGTAATCAATTTGAACGTTAGATCCCTAGGTAAACACTTCGATGATGTTAGTGCCTTGATTGAAGCTATTGACAACAAATTCTCTTTTATTATACTTACTGAAACATGGTTGAAAGAGGATACTACTCAGCTCTTTAACATGCCTAACTACTCAGCAATTCACAACTGTCGTCAAATTCAGAGAGGTGGTGGCACTGCTCTTTACTACCACCAAGAACTAACATGCTTAAAAGAAATTAGAACCAGAGACTGCTATGGGGAGTATATCTTCGCCAGCTTCAGAGTCAAGGGTGCCGAGTCTGTCCTGACTGTGGGCGCAGTTTATAGAATTCCTAACACTGATGTGTCCGAATTCAACTCAAACCTTAGAAATCTAATACTTGATAACAGACTGAACAAAAACCACCTAATTATCGCAGGGGACTTTAATATTGACCTCTGCGAGCCTGAACACCCCACTGCTGTTAGCTTCCTCAACTGTATGAATTCCTGCTTCCTCATACCCTTAATCACTAGACCTACTAGAATCACTGATAGCACTGCCACGACGCTCGATCACATCTGGACAAACATAACCTCTCCGCTTACTTCAGGTATAATCACCGATAGCACTACAGATCATTACCCCACATTTCTCTTAACTAACATTAGCAAACCACCTCTTGAGTCAAGAGTGATACGTTTTAGACTACACAATGAAACTGCTATAGACAATTTTATAACTGCTGCTGATAATGTCAACTGGGAGTCCGAGTTAGGTAACATAGTGGACATCAACCTTGCAGTACAATCTTTTCTTCAAAAAACTCTTAGCCTTTATAATACCCACTGTCCTATGCTTACAAAACAAGTCACAACCAAAAGGCTTAACAATCCCTGGCTTACAAAGGGAATACTTAAATCTATTAATAAAAAACATGACCTTGAGAAGAAGTATAGGTTAGGAATTGTCTCCAAAGAATTCTCAAAGAATTACTCATTATTGCTGTCTAAGATAATTAGACGAGCCAAAACTAAATACTACGAAGATAAATTTACCCAAATAAAGAGCAACATTAAACAAACTTGGAGAACAATTTCTCAAATATTGGGATCAAAGAAGTCTTTAAATAACAAACCGACTCTCCTGTCTAATAACGATGGTCAGCTTTCAGCCTCTGATTCTGCTACTGAGTTCAATAGGTTCTTCTCTTCCATTGGTTCATCCCTTGCAAATGATATTCCATCTTCCAGTACAGACATTAATGACTATCTTTCAGGTAACTATCCAGAGTCTCTGTACCTAAAGCCTATTAATTCCACTGACGTCAATGAGATAATCCTTTCCCTTAAAACCAAGTCTGGTGCCCTTGAGGAGATACCAACTTTAATTTACAAAAAAGCCTCCAGATCTTTAGCCCCTGCTATTGCTTTGCTCTTCAACAAGTCACTTGAACTCCAAACCTTCCCAGATATTCTAAAAAAAGCCTGTCCACAAATGTGGTAATCTCACAGATGTTAACAACTACAGACCTATATCTATCCTGCCAAACTTGTCAAAAATTTTTGAAAAACTAATCTATAAGCAGCTTTACTCTTATCTAGCCAAACTCAATATACTTAGCCCTTGCCAATATGGCTTCAGACCCAAAAAAAGCACTAACGATGCACTTATTAGTATGCTTAACTCGATTCATACAGCTCTTGATAAAAATGAGTTCTCTGTTGGGTTGTTTGTGGACCTGCGTAAAGCTTTTGACACTGTCAACCACCAAAACCTTCTTCTTAAATTACATCATTATGGAGTCAGAGGACACTCCCTACAATACCTCAAATCCTACCTTACTGACAGGCTCCAATATGTTTCTGTGAATAACACAATTTCTCCCACCCTACCCATCAACATTGGTGTTCCCCAGGGCAGCATACTTGGCCCTCTCCTCTTTCTCATCTACATTAATGACCTTCCAAATGCCTCCCAACACCTCAAACCAATTCTATTTGCTGACGACACAACCTTCATTTACTCCAGTCCTGATCCCCTTGCTCTAAATGCCACAGTAAATACTGAGCTAAATAAAGTCCATCTGTGGCTAACTGCCAACAAACTCACCCTTAACATTGACAAAACCTTTTATATTCTGTTTGGCAATAAATCCTCTAATCAAATAAATCTCAAAATAAACAATACCCAAATTTGTAACAAATTAGATGGCAAATTCCTTGGCATTCTCATTGACCACAAGCTTAATTTCCAGGGACACATTCTAAACATATCAAAAAAAGTTTCAAAAACTGTGGGCATTCTTTCTAAGATCAGATATTATGTACCACGCCCTGCCCTGGTGACTCTCTATTACTCCCTTATCTATCCATATCTCAACTATGGTATTTGTGCTTGGGGCTCTACTACCCAAAATCACTTACGTCCTCTAATTACTCAACACAAAGCTGCTATTAGGACAATATCCAATTCTGGCCCCAGACATCACTCGGTACCCCTACTTAAATCTCTGAATATGTTAGACATTAAGTCACTGCACATTCTCTCATGTGTATTATACATATATAAAACGCTAAACTATAATGCCAATCCTGATCTCAAAAGCTTCATAGAAGGTTGTATCAGAACCCATGAGCATCACACCAGAAATAAATACAGTTTTGATATTCCTAGAGTACGACTTAATCAAACTAGAAATGCTCTACAAATCAAGGGGCCCAGAATGTGGAATGACCTTCCCAACCATGTTAAAGACTGTACCTCTCTCAACCAGTTTAAGTTAAAAGCGAAGCTATACCTAATAAATTCCCTGTAACCTACCTTACCCTTCTATTGTCAACCAATGTCTGTTTTTTTTCTTTAAAGAGCGCTGTTTGTCGACATAATTGTATTTGTGCTGCTTTTTCATCTATGTTTTCATTTCTTGTTTTCATTCTACTCATTATGCTCAATTAGTATTAAGCTTGTCATTTAAGTTTATCATGCCCGAAACGCTTTGCGTAATAGTGGCTTTAGGCATTGTATGTACTAGCTATACCTATAAGTTAAACAATCCTTGTAAATATTTATTGTATGTATGTACCTTACCTAAATAAAATTGTATTGTATTGTATTGTACGTTAGTGCAACTGGTCTATAATTCTTTGTGCCAGTGCTTTGCTACCACCCTTGTGTAGATGGGCAATGTCTGCTGCTTTAAGCGCATCTGGTATCTCCCCTGTGTCCAAGCTCTTCCTCCACACTATACTGAGTGCCTGTGCTACTGGCACTTTGCATTTCTTTATAAATATTGAATTCCATGAGTCTGGACCTGGGGCTGAGTGCATGGGCATATTGTCAATTTCTCTTTCAAAATCTGCCTCGCTCGTGTTGATATCAGTTACATTTACTGGTGTTTGAGTATCATTCATAAAAAAATTGGCCGTATCTTCCAGTAATCCGAATGATTACTGTTTTATCTTTCACTATGTGATGGCGATTCAGGATGGTGTTGTGGTATTGAGAATAATGTTGCTTAATACTCATTAATATTAATATTCCGTCTTGCAAATGAAGTGTAAACTTAATGTATTCGTGGTATCTCCAATATAGTATATATATGTCAGAGCTCAGTCTCCAGTGCTGCATTTGTATTGATAGTTAGTGCATCAGTACACCTAGTACATTATTACTGCGTTAATACACCTCAGACATGTCATTTCAAATAATGAGGAAAGCTTTACGAGTGTTGTTATAATAAATGACCGGACGCATTTCACTGCAAGGTTTACAATTCTTGTCAATAATGACTCGTATCACCTTCTTGTATGCCTGAGTGAATGTGTTTTTATAATGCACTAGATGCACTACGAATTTATATGGTATACTACGTTCCTGGGCTTTGCTTAGAATATTTTTAAATAGGTTATATTTTGAATCCACATCGAAATCCCGTTTTACGTCGCCTGTCGCTGGGTTCACGTCTAGCCCACAGCCCATCCCCAAGACATTCCAATCATTTTGACCCCAAAAAATCCATAGGCTATTGAAATCAGCTTTTCGAAAATCAGGCACTTTAACAGAATTTTCTCCTATAGATCTATTCCATTCAATGCTAAATCTGATTTCTTTATGATCACTGTTCCCTAGCTCACTCCCTATTTCCATCTCCTTAATTTGTGTTTCCCTGTTAGTTAACACTAAATCTAAAATATTATTTCCCCGCGTTGGTTCCTAAATATGTTGCATAAGAAAGCCATCGTCAATTAATTCTAGGAAGTCTTCTGCTTCATTATTCCCTGTTTTGTTCACCCAGTTTATTCCACTAAAATTAAAGTCATCCATGACATAAATACTGTTAGATCTAGATGCTCTAGATATTTCATCCATAGAAGCTTTGCTTCCATTCTGTCTAAATTTGGTGGCCTATATATAACTCCTATTATAATAATATTTGCTTTTTCGTTTAATTATATCCAAATAGTTTCTGTGTGTGGCTCAGATTTGATTCCCTCTTTGAGACTACATATCAAATTGTCCCTAACATATATGGCTACTCCCCCTTCTCGTCTAATATATCTATCTGTGTGAAATAGTTTAAATCCATTTATTTGATATTCAGCTAATAGTTCTCTATTTTCTACATTCATCCACGTTTCGGTAAGTGCAATAATATCTATTTCTTCTGTACAGATAAGAGCATTTAACTCGTTTATTTTGTTTCTTAGACTTCTACTGTTAGTGTAATATACCCTAAGTGAATTCCTATTTTGAGGCCCCTTCTCTTTCTGATCATTTTGCCAATGTGTTTCTCCATAAACATATATTGATGATAGAGTTACAAGATACGAGCTAGATGGTGATAAGACTGTGAAGTCGAATTGCGAAAGGGATCTGGGAGTTATGATAAGTAAGAATTTAAAACAAAAGGTTCAATGCATGAATGTTCGTAATAAGGCAAATAGGACACTGGGATTTATTAATCGAAGCGTTAGTAACAAGACACCTGGTGTGGTTCTTCAGCTATATCTTGCTCTGGTTAGGCCCCATTAAGATTATGCAGTTCAGTTTTGGTCGCCGTACTATAGAATGGATATAAATTCACTTGAACGTTTCCAGCATAGGATGACCAAGTTAATTCCCCAAATTAGAAATCTTTCATATGAAGATAGATTAACAAAGCTTAAATGCATTCACTGGAAAGGCGAAGAGTTAGGGGTGACATGATAGAGGTTTACAAGTGGATGAATGGACATAACAAAGGAGATATTAATAGGATATTAAATAGGAGCTGCCTCGTATGGGCCAATAGGCCTTCTGCAGATACCTTTGTTCTTATGTTCTGTCTTGTGGTGATAATTTTAATACCCTATTAATATCCCCTTTCTTGTGTCCATTCATCCACTTGTAAATCTCTATTATGTCACCCCTAACTCTTCGCCTTTCCAGTGAATGCAATTTAAGCTTTGTTAATCTTTCTTCATATGAAAGATTTCTAATTTGGGGAATTAACTTAGTCATCCTACGCTGGAAACGTTCAAGTGAATTTATATCTATTCTATAGTACGGCGACCAAAACTGAACTGCATAATCTAAATGGGGCCTAACCAGAGCAAGATATAGCTGAAGAACCACACCAGGTGTCTTGTTACTAACGCTTCGATTAATAAATCCTAGTGTCCTATTTGCCTTATTACGAATATTCATGCTTTGATCCTTTTGTTTTAAATTCTTACTAATCATAACTCCCAGATCCCTTTCGCAATCCAACTTTGCAATCTCAGCACCATCTAGCTCGTATCTTGTAACTCTCGTATTCTTGTAACGTGTTCTCTTACAGGAGCGAATAGAAGAAGGTGTTGCTACTGATACTGACATGGTGCTAGGCAGTGATGATGAGGAAGAACCTGAGGAAGAGCAAGGTGCACCTTGCGCAAGGTGTAAAAAGAGATAAGGAGAGCAAGAAGAAACTATGAAGTTCGTATAGCAGGCCAAGCAAAGGCAAATCCTAAAGGTTTTTTGTCAGTTACATCGAAAAAAGGATATGGAAAGGTTAGGTCTATTAAAAACCGAGATAGGTCCGATAACGGATAATGACGAAGAGATGAGTAGTATTTTTAATATATATTTAATCTGTATTTACTAAAAAGAACTTAACTCTATGCCTTTAGCCGAACAAGTTTATGTGGGTGGGGACGAGGACTGGTTGATTAGTTTAACAGTTACCAGGGATGATATTATTAAACAAATAGAAAAACACAAATCAAGCAAATCCCCTGGACCGGATAAAGTGTTTACCAGGGTGCTTAAAGAATGCAAAGACGAGCTTCGCGATCCATTGTCTACTATATTTAATAAATCATTAGAGTCAGGCAGATTGCCAGAGTCGTAGAAGATTGCTAATGTAGTGCCAATTTTTAAGAATGGAGATAGATCACTTGCGTCAAACTATCGGCCAATTAGCCTAACGTCTATTGTGGGAAAGTTACTTGAATCGATGTTTGCAACCATTCGTTTTCACCTTGAAAAAACAAATTAATAAACGAGTCACAATATGGT
Source organism: Procambarus clarkii (assembly GCF_040958095.1). NCBI lineage: Eukaryota > Metazoa > Arthropoda > Malacostraca > Decapoda > Cambaridae > Procambarus > Procambarus clarkii. The sequence continues at coordinate 6,085,993 of NC_091214.1, read as the reverse complement.
TTAACAAATGGCCGTTCATGTGTAACAAAATTGTTATCTTTTTATTCTAGCATAGTTGAGGCAGTTGATAGTGGTAAGGTTTGCGATGTTGTGTACCTTGACTTTAGTAAAGTTTTTGATACAATGCCACATGAAATACTGATTAAAAAGATAGAGGCTCATGGTATTGGGGGTGCTATATTAAGAGGGAATAGTGTATGGCTATACCAAAGGAAACAGAGTCAGTGTGCATGGTGTTAAGTCAGAGTGGGATAATGTTGTAAGTGAAACGCCTCAAGGCTCTGTATTGGGACCTCTGTTGTTTATAATATTTATATAAATGATTTAGATTCAGGTTTAAGTTGCAACATTTGCAAATTTGCCGATGATACAAAATTCGGTAGGGAAATTAACACGGAAGACGACTCACTATCACTTCAACTTTATCTAAATAGGGTTTTGAAATGGTCAAAAGATTGGCAGATGCAGTTTAATGCTGATAAATGTAAAGTTTTGAGTCTAGGTAATGATGATAGAGTTACAAGATACGAGCAAGATGGTGCTGAAATTGCGAAGTCGGATTGCGAAAGGGATCTGGGAGTTATGATCAGTAAAATTTAAAACCAAAGGATCAATGCACGAATGTTCCAAACAAATAAATGCATGAATGTTCGTAATAAGGCAAATAGGATACTGGAATTTATTTATCGAAGCGTTAGTAACAAGACACCTGGTGTGGTTCTTCAGCTATATCTTGCTCTGGTTAGGCCCCGTTTAGATTATGTAGTTCAGTTTTGGTCGCCGTACTCTAGAATGGATATAAATTCACTTGAACGTGGCCAGCGTACGCTGACAAAATTAATTCCCCAAATTAGAAATCTTTCATGTGAAGAAAGATTAACAAAGCTTAAATTGCATTCACTGGAAAGGCGAAGAGTTAGGGGTGACATGATAGAGGTTTTCAAGTGAATGAATGGACATAACAAAGGGGATAATAATAAGGTACACGAAACAATGCGTGTAAATTGGATAAGCTTAGATTTATAAAAGACTTGGGTAAATTCTGGTTCGGTAATAGGGTTGTTAATTTGTGGAACCAACTACTTGGAAACGTAGTGGAGGTGGGGTCCCTCGATTGTTTCAAGCGCTGGTTAGACATGTATATGAGTGGGATTGGGTGGATATAAATAGGAGCTGCCCAGTATGGGCCAATAGGCCTTCTGCAGTTACCTTTGTTCCTATGTTCTTATCCTGCAAAAAAAAGATGTTGTTGTTTTAGATTTAGCTACTCAGAACGAAGTGTCCATGTAGTACGGGCTATAGTGAGCCCGAAAAAATAGATTGATTGATTGATTGATGAAGATTAAGCCACCCAAAAGGTGGCACGGGCATGAATAGCCCGTAAGTGGTGGCCCTTTTAAGCCATTACCAGTATCAAGAGCTGATACTGGAGATCTGTGGAGGTGCAAATGCACCCTGCATGACGGGAGAAGTCTCCCTTATGAATGTGTTAAGTTGAAGATGAAGAAAAGGCACGGCCATAAATAGCCCGTAAGTGGTGGCCCTTTTGACCCATTACCAGTATCAGGAGCCGATACTGGAGATCTGTGGAGGTGCGAATGCACCCTGCATGACGGGAGATGTCTCCCTTGTGAATGTGTTAGGATGAAGATGAAGCCACCCAAAAGGTGGCACGGGCATGAATAGCTCGTAAGTGGTGGCCCTTTTGAGCCATCACCAGTATCAATAGAAGATACTGGAGATCTGTGGAGGTGCGACTGCACCCTGCGTGACGGGAGATGTCTCCCGGACCAAATGGTGACCAGATGGTGGGTGCCGAAAAAATAGAGATCGACATAGCTTATATTACATTCTTTAGAAAGGTGAAGAATTAAGGGTGACAGGATAGAGGTGTACAATTGGATGAATGTCCATAACAAAAGGGATAGTAATAGGGTAATGAAAGTATCAACACAAGACAGAACAGAACACAATGGTATAAATTTGATAAGTTTCGATTTATGAAAGACCAGAGTAAATACTTGTTCGGTAACAGGGTTCGCGTAACATAATAGAAGTAGTATTAATTGATTGTTTGAAGCGGAGGTTAAACATATATTTGAATGAGATTGGGTAGATATAAATAGTAGCTACCTCTTGGGTGGATATAAATATCAGCTACCTCTTAGGTGGATATAAATAGTAGCTACCTCTTGGGTGGATATATATAGCAGCTACCTCGTATGGGCCAATAGGCCTTCTGCAATTACCTTCATCCTTATGTTCTCATCAGCTTACCTCTCTTTTTTTTACTTTCTCATCTCTCCTTCACCCATCCCACCCGTGTCCCCTCCCCCCTTTTTTTTCTTGTTCTTACCTTTCACCTCTTGTTACCTGCTCTTCACCTCACTCTTGTCTTACAAATGCCCGTGCCTCTTATGTCCTCTTCGGAGAATACATTCTAAAGCCAAAAGACGAGTCGGCCGCTACGATTCTAAAAAACTACGCAAAATGTGAGGAATTGAAACCAGAGGATAAAATAAGTAAAGTCATTGTCCTCCACTATCCCTTGCATATGGGCCTTGGCCATCTCGAAAAGCTGAACTATGTGGTGTCAGCAGAGAGATGCCAAGTACGAACAAAACAAGAAACTCGACAAGTCCTTCTCACAGTAAGAGGACGGATCCCGGAAAAACTTGACCTTGGAATCTGGGGGGTGTTCCAACACAGGCCTTACACCCCAGAACCCCTAAGATGCTTTAGATGTCAGAGATTTGGGCATCACAAAGATGGCTGCCAACGCCCAGTGAGGTGCGGAGTCTGCAGCCAGCCCCATGATACAAAAACATGTATTGATAAATTCAAGGCAAACCACCCTGTTCAGGCAAAATGCCCAAATTGTTCCAAGGCACATCATGCCTGGAACTTGAAATGCCCTGAAAGGCTCAAAAGGCTTCAAACGAACCCCACCACGCCAACAGCTGAGCCGAAACCCCCACCAAAACGAATACCAGCTCCGATGCCCACTAAAACCGCGTGGGGTCTACCCATTCAGGAAGAGGGGGCACACGGCCCTTCACCATCGGCCATGGTGAAGGGTGAGAAGACAGTACAGGACAAAAAGAAAGATGGAGGACACAAGACTCATGTTCAAAGCAGTCGGCCTCCCATTTCATCCAGCAAGCACACTGGGGCCAATAGGAGTAGCAATTCCAGTGCCAAAGTTACCACCGAGAAGGGTCTAAAAGCCACTAGGCCCTCAACCTGCACAACATTAAATAGTGCTCCCACTGAACTGAACGCTCTCTGGCCAATGCTCAAAACTTTGGTCACTGAGTTAATCGAAAGTCTGCTGTCTTCACATGGAATCAAGCAAACCACAGAGACTCGGAAGACAATTGAGCACAAGCTCAAAAAATTCGAAGATGTAATATCCATACCGTCAAGACAGCAGGGCAAGAGGCACCCCCATAAAAAGCAGATAGAGTCCAGGTCGTCGGAAAGCGACATTGATGAGGCAATTTCAGGACCACTAAGAACCTATACCCCAATTGCAACTTCCATGGCGTGTTCATCAGACTCCATGGATACCACGGAATTATCAGCACATTCCAAGAACCTAGAATTCTAAAGATCCTGCAATGGAATGCGCAAGGACTGCGCACTAAATTGCAACACTTGAAATGCATAGCAGCAACCAAAGGCATAGACATCCTGATACTACAGGAGAGCTTGCTTCGAGCCGGATTAGAACCTAAAATCTCAGGCTATCGAGGCTTCTTCCTTCCATGGATCAATGGGCAATCCAGGGGATGTGCAATCTATGTAAAAAGTGACCTGATCTCCAAATCCATAACCAGCCCACCCAATTGTGGAGCAGGGACAGAGGTAATGGGAGTCACCATTGAGCTAAGACACGACAAACTTGAAGTGTTCAATGTGTACAGGTCTCCACAAGCCGAAATGGATCTCTCTGTGTTATTTGGACACGCGACAACAACAAACACAATCATTTGTGGAGATTTTAATGCCCATCATCGATTGGCACTGGGCTCGAACAAAACAAATGAAGCCGGCATTCACATTACACATCTACTGGACCAGCTTCCAGAAATACAAATCTTAAACAAGAATGAACCTACCCACATCCAAGGAGGCAGATTAGACCTAACCTTCGTTTCAGCCTCCCTAAGAGATGCAGCAACATGGTCAGTTGAGCCCACACTCACAAGCGACCACTATGGGGTCCAAATTGATCTTCAGTTAGACCTACCCACCCCACCTCCGCCTCCATCTGAAGCCTGGAACTTTGCTTTAGCAAACTGGGACCGATTTCAAAACCTCATTTCAGAGTGGCAAAGAAACTATGATCTTCCCGAAGACATTAATCAGGCAGAACAAGAATTTGTCAAAGCGATTCAAAGTGCAGCCAACCACTCAATCCCACTGAAAAAACAGTCCACCGGACACCATAAAGATCATTGGTACTATTGCGAACGCGTCAAAGAACTCAACCATAGACTCAATAGAACAAGAAAGCTATATAAAAAGCAGCCAAGTGCCCGCAACAGGATCTTACTTTGTGAGGTCAAGGAACATGTACATCGAGAGACCAGACAAATAAAAGAACAAAAGTGGCTAGAATGGTGTTCACACCTGAATGAACACACCTCTCTCGGGGAGATGTGGCAGCAAATTCACCGGGCCAAAGGGAATAAAACACCTAAAGCTCCACACCCCAAGGATCCTCAACAGGAAGCCGAAGTACTGGCAACCAGGTTTGCAGAGAGAGCAGCCAGCAATCAACTTCCACCAGATGTACTAGCAGTACAGACCGGACTAGAGGAAGAAAGGTGGCACAGAATCCTTACAGCATGTGAAGAAGTCTCTGACACTAATGCCCCCTTCACACTGGATGAGCTCAATCGGGCTAAGAAAAACTCCAAGGATACATCCCCTGGAGCCGACAAAATAACCTATAAAATTATTAGAAACCTCGGCCCAGAGGGAGAAGCTGCATACCTAAGGTTAATTAATTTAGCCTGGACTTCTCAAACTAGACCTTCTGCTTGGAATAGAGCAGACATAGTGCCGATCCCAAAACCCAAAGATCCAGCTAATCCCAGGCCCATCTCTCTCCAAAGCTGTGCAGCCAAGACGGCTGACAGAATGGCACTCAACAGACTGGAGTGGAAAATGCCTAAACTGCACCATGATATGTATGCCTATAGAAGAGGGGTTGGCACAGTGGAATGTATTACAACTCTGTTAGCCCACTTGAATGACAGACCAGGAATGCTGATATTCCTGGACCTCGAAAAAGCCTTATTTATTTATTTATTTATGCATATACAAGAATGTACATAAGGAATGTGAGGATACAATTATGGTAATTACAGTCTTGTAAAGCCACTAGCACGCGCAGCGTTTCGGGCAGGTCCTTAATCTAAGAAAATTTTAAGGAGGTAAATACTTGCAAAATTTATAGACAAAAAAATGATAACAGATTACATGGAATGAAAAAAAAAAAGATGAGAGAAAATTATAGGTACAGTATATTAAAGCACATAGGTAGCTATGATTGATTGCAATGACAGCTTAAAATGGTAGTTGACAACAAATTGGTAGGCACAATACAGCAGAAACAATATAAGATTGATTGCAATGACAGCTTGAATGGTAGTTGACAAAAATTGGTAGTCACAATACAGCATATGGCTAGCACATAAAAGAAGACAGCAATGAACACAATGATAAGGTTGTTTGATATTACATAAAAATTAGGAGATTGGGTACCACTAGGTACAGAGCAAATTTAAAGCTCAGTGTAGGAAACTAAATAGATGAAGTTAGGTACTTTTTGGTTTTGCTTTTAAATAAGGCAAAAGTTTTACAGTTTTTCAATTCACTAGGGAGTGAGTTCCATAGACTAGGTCCCTTAATTTGCATAGAGTGTTTACACAGATTAAGTTTGACCCTGGGGATATCAAAGAGATATTTATTTCTGGTGTGGTGATAATGGGTCCTATTACATCTGTCCAGGGAGAGTTTCAGAGCATGGTTTGCATTTAAGAACAGGGTTTTGTAAATGTAGTTGACACAAGAGAATGTGTGGAGGGAGTTAATATTTAGCAAGTTTAGAGATTTAAACAAGGGAGCTGAGTGTTGTCTGAAAGCAGAGTTAGTTATTATTCTGATAGCAGATTTTTGCTGTGTGATGATGGGCTTAAGGTGGTTTGCAGTGGTAGACCCCCATGCACAGATACCATAATTAAGATAGGGGTAGATTAGTGCATAATATAGTGAGAGGAGAGCAGAGTTAGGAACATAATATCTGATTTTGGAGAGTATACCAACTGTCTTAGAGACTTTCTTAGTTATGTGTTGAATGTGGGTGCTGAAGTTGAGTCTCTTGTCTAGGAATAGGCCAAGAAACTTGCCATCATTTTTATTACTGATGTTAATGTTGTCTATCTGTAGCTGAATTGCATTTGATGATTTGCTTCCAAATAAGATGTAGTAAGTCTTTTCGATGTTTAATGTTAGTTTGTTCGTTGACATCCATAAGTGGACTTTTTTTAATTCATTATTCACAACATTATTTAGTGTATGTGGGTTGAGGTTTGAGTAGATAAGGGTAGTATCGTCAGCAAACAATATAGGTTTGAGAATATTAGAGACATTAGGCAGATCGTTTATATATATAAGAAATAGAAGAGGTCCTAAGATGCTGCCCTGTGGCACTCCAACGGTAATTGGTAGAGTGGAAGAAGTTGTATCATTGATGGTTACATATTGGTGTCTGTCACTAAGATAGGATCGGATGTAGTCAAGGGCAAGGCCTCGGATTCCATAATGCTGGAGTTTAAATAAGAGGTAGTTGTGATTAACAGTATCAAAGGCTTTTCTTAGGTCAATGAAGAGTCCAATCGGAAACTCATTTTTGTCAAGGGCTGAGTAGATAATGTCAAGGAGACTAATGATTGCATCATTGGTACTCTTTTGGGACCGGAAGCCAAACTGGCAGGGGCTGAGTATGTCGAATTTTACGAGGTAGGAATAGAGCTGTTTGTAAATAATTTTTTCAAATATTTTTGATAGAATGGGTAGATTTGATATTGGTCTATAATTGTTTATGTCCGCCGGATTGCCTCCTTTATGGACTGGCGTTACTCTTGCTTTTTTGAGGATATCAGGGAAGGTGTGACACTCTATAGATTTGTTGAACAGTAGTGCTATGGGTGGGGCAAGGGCATGGGAGGCTCTCTTGTACACAATGGACGGAATTTCACTGGTGTTCCCTGCCTTGGTTTTTAGAGAGTGTATGATGGACACAACATCTGCCGGGCTGATTGGTGAAAGGAGAAGAGAGTTTGGATAGCTGCCTGAGAGATATGTGTTAATATGTGTCTGAGTCTGTGGGATTTTACTGGCAAGATTAGCACCAACCGATGAAAAGAAACTATTAAATTCATTTGCCATTTCTAAATCAGTTGACGGTATATCCCCATCCTTGTAGAGTTTTATTTGGTTATGTGAGTGTTGTTTAGTTCCTAGGATACTAGAGATAGTTTTCCAAGTGTTTTTCATGTTGCCTTTTGAACTGGCTAGCGCCCCAGCTATTCTCTGCTGCCTCATTGACAAAGAGGTCAGAGGCAACCTGCTCTCCTGGACCAAAAACTGTCTCATTAACAGAGAAGCAAGAGTAAAACTTCATGGCACAGTCTCTGAGTACAAAAGACATGAAAATGGTACACCGCAAGGAGGTATTCTTAGCCCTCTTCTCTTCAACTGTTTAATGGAAAGAATAATGAGGTTGAAACTCCCACATCACTGCAGGCTGCTAAACTACGCGGACGACTTTGTCATCATCATAAAAGGAAGGGATGCGGCGCGCCTTGCACCCAAATGCTTAGACTGCATCAGTAAAGAGGCAAAACAGATTGGGATCAAACTCAACCCCTCAAAGTCAAAGGCCATGCCCATAAAAATAGCGAAGCCCAACATCCAACTCACAGTACAGGGTCAACCAATAGAATGGGTCGACACCTATCAGTATCTAGGAATCATCCTGGACACACACATGAATTTTAATGCTGAGGTCACATACTTGAGAGAGCGAACTGCGGCCCGGACGGCAATCCTCAGGTCGCTAACCTCCCTTTCTGGAGGAGCCAATCTGCAAGTCCTTCGCACATACTATGTACAGGCAGTCAGATCAGTGATAGATTATGCCGCACCTGCACTCACAAATCTATCACACCAACAGTGGAAAAAGCTTGAAGTTGCCCAAAACAATGCTATTAGAGCTGCACTGGGAGCCCCCATGTGGACCAGGCTTGAAACTCTTAGACTGGAGACGGGTTTGCCCTCTCTACAAGAAAGAATATCACAAAGGACAGCTACAATTATCAGTAAGATAATTATTTCTTCTGATCCAATCCCAGTACGACAGGCCTTGGTGGTTGGACTAGGCCAAAACAATGGAAACTCTTGGGTTGCAAGAGCAGGAAAAGTCCTAAACAGACTACATTTAAAAAGCATGATTCTTGATAGAGAGGGTGATCATCCACACCCAAATTACACTCCTTCCGCGCCGTGGGAAGAGCCTACTTTCAAAATAGTAATAGAAAGTCTCCCAATGAAAAAGGCTGCCTATGATCCGACAATCCTAAGGCGCATAATAGAAGAGCAAATGTATAGCATAGCAGTAGCAGGAGCCACCCACATCTTCACAGACGGATCGGTGGACACAGAAAATGAGAGTGCTGGCGCTGCTCTTTGCACGACCAGCGTTCAGGCATATTGGAGACTGGGAGGACTAGTATCATCAACCCAAACTGAGCTGTTCGCCATACAACAGGCATTCGCATATGTGATTGCACAAAACACTCAAAATGCAATCATACACACAGACTCAAAAGCTGCACTTCAAATACTAGGACAAAAACAGTGGAAAGATAATGTGGAAATAATTACCACCATTTTGTATCAAGGAGCAGTCGCTAAAGGCAAAGGCCTCAACATAACTTTAAACTGGATCCCATCCCATATTGGAATCCCATTAAATGAAAAAGCTGATGAAATTGCTAAGTTGGCAACTAGTCATCCAGTGATACATAAAACAATTCAACCCAGCCTAGAGAACATAAAAAACATCATCACCAAAAAACTCTCACATCTCAACAAAGCCTACCTACACCAGAGAATAGCTGAAGGTTCGCCATCTGCAACATGATATCTTCAGGCAACCAAATTAGAAAGGTTAAATATCCCAAAAGGAATCCACAGGGAAATAGCAGTTAGGCTATATAGACTACGTCTAGGTTACAGATGCAACTGGGAGATTGGTGAACCCCGACAGAGAGAGTGCATCTTCTGCCAAACTGTCACAGAAAAGCCATTACTTCACTATCTTCTGGAATGTGAAGCAACCAATGACCTTAGAAGAGCTTTAAGAGTTCCTGAATCATGCAGTGGCCACCCTGAAGCCATCAACACAGCCACTCTCCTGGTCAACAAAGGTGTCCAGCAGCTGGACACCCTCATAAAGACTGTGAAGCAGTATCCTCCCCCACGATAACAGCTTGATGGTTAAATGCAACCTCAGAACACTGGGGGGAAAAAAAAAAAGAAAAAAGAAAAAAAATTAATAATTACGGGAGACATCTCCCGTCACGCAGGGTGCAGTTGCACCTCCACAAATCTCCAGTATCAGCTCTTGATACTGGTAATGGCTCAAAAGGGCCACCACTTACGGGCTATTCATGCCCGTGCCACCTTTTGGGTGTCTTAATCTTTATCAATCAATCAATCAATGTCCTCTTCACTAGCGACTTCATAACGGTCCAGGACGGGCAGAAACTTCGTCGTCTCATCTTATGGTGTGTAGTTTGGTCAAGATTTCTTCAGCCACGTTATTGTGAATCATCATCTGCAGGAGATATTGAACAATTCCTGAACTTACGGGAACATAATCGCTTTCATATTAACTTGGAGATATGGAAACCAATGTAATGATTCGTACTGTTGATAAGCCTCACGAGTGTCTCGAGTGCTCAAGAAAATTCAGGTACCTTAGCAATTTGAAACAACACTTGTTAGTACATTCTGATGATAGGCCTTACGAGTGTTCTGAGTGTGCAAAAAAATTTAAGGGCCCTGGAACTTTGAGAAAACACCTTTTAGTACATACTGATGATCGGCCTTACGAGTGTTCTGAGTGTGCAAAAAAGTTCAAGTCACCTGCAAGTTTGAAACAACACTTGTTAGTACATTCAGATGATAAACGTCACGAGTGTCCTGAGTGTGCGAAAAAGTTCAAACACCGTCACAATATGAAAAAACACATGTTACTACATTTGAAGGATGAACTTCATAAGTGTAAAGATTGTGGCAAAAGTTACAGTCTTCGTGAAAATAAGAAACGTGTAAGAGTGCATACAGGTGATACATCTCACAGGTGTGAAGAGTGTGAGAAAAGATTTAGTCAATTTTCAAATATGAAGAGGTGTTGGTGCACTTTAATGATAAAGCTAATCAAGGCCAAAGCGAGCAACAAGAAGCAGAAAGTGAAAAAGGCATCAATTCCACATGTGTAGTTTGATGATGAAGTGTTTCCTCGAAACAATAAGAAGCGGAAAGTGTAAAATAGTGGATGCTCAGTGAATGATTTGGGATCATCTTATGTGTAAAAAAAATATTACCTAAATTAAAAGTTTCAGATCAATAAGTATTTTTATTTCTGCATTTTTAGTTTTTATTACTGTTTCTTTTCACTACAACTTTGAATTGGGTGTACCTTAATTTATATACTATATCCAGTAAGTCTTCAAGACTTACTGTAGTAAGTAAGACTCCAGTAAGTCTAAAAAGCTTATTTTAAAATTATATAAAAAAAAAATACTGGATAAAAAGACTCCAGTAATATAAAGAACTGCTACAGGTAAGCAGGTAATATAACGAATGAAGTAAAGGCGATGAGGTAGCTTAGTGACAGGGTGTATGGGGGAATGGCAATTCTTTTAACCATGTAGCTTTGTCGATTAAGGCAGCGTCTGGGATTCTCTCGGACGTTGGTTCGAATCCCCGTCACGGCCCTTGTTCATTTGATGCATCACGCTATTGTGATTTCTGTGTTCGAATTTTTGAAATCTAACTTATTTATTTATTTATATATACACAACAAGGTACATTGGGCTTAGGAGAGTACATAGCATTGATGATTCTTGTAAAGCCTTGTACGCATTGAGTTTCGGGCAGGTCCTAAATCTAGCAGCTTAACTTGATACCTTGTTGATGGGATTCTGGGAGTTCTTCTACTCCCCAAGCCCAGCCGGTGCCAGACTTGACTTGTGAGCGGCCCACAGCCCGGTTGGTCCAACACTCCTTGAAGGAAACAATCTAGTTTCCTCTTGAAGAGGTAGGACGTTGAACAACCGTGGACCTCTGATGTTCATACAGTGTTCTCTGATTGTGCCCATGGCACCTCTGCTCTTCACTGGTTCTCTTCTGCATTTTCTTCCATGTCGTTCATTCCAGTACGTTGCTATTTTACTGTGCAGATCTGGGACCTGTCCTTCCACTATTTTCCATGTGTATATTATTTGGTATCTCTCTCGTCTCCTTTCTAGTGAGTAAATTTGGAGAGCGTTGAGACGATAATTTAGGTGCTTAATCTTAATATGTTCTCTGTATTCCCTCAATTTCAGCAATCTCTCCTGCTCTGAAGGGGGAAGTGAGTCTTGAAGTCAAGAAGTGTCCCGTCTTGAGCAGTGCTCAAGACGGGACAACACAAGTGATTTGAAGTACAACCATTTGTACTTCAAATTTGAGTACAACCATTGTGATGGGATCTCTGGTCTTGAAGGTTCTCGTAATCCATCCTATCATTTTTCTGGCTGACGCAATACTTGCTTGGTTATGCTCCCTAAACGTTAGGTCGTCGGACATCATTATTCCCAAATCCTTGACATGCTGTTTTCCTACTATGAGCAGATTCGATTGTGTTTTGCACCCTGTATTATGTTTAGGATCCTCATTTTTGCCGTATCTGAGTACCTGGAATTTATCACCGTTAAACATCATGTTATTTTCTGCTGCCCAATCGAAAACTTTGTTAATATCTGTTTGTAGTTTATCAATGTCTTCGGCAGAGGTAATTTTCATGCTGATTTTTGTATCATCTGCAAAGGATGACACGAAGCTGTGACTTGTGTTTTGTCTATATCTGATATGAGAATAAGGAACAGCAGTGGTGCAAGGACTGTACCTTGAGGTACAGAGCTTTTAACTGCGCTCGGACTCGATTTTACTTGATTGACTGTTACTCTTTGTGTTCTGTTCGACAGGAAATTGAGTATTCAGCGTCCTACTTTACCAATTATACCCATTGACCCCATTTTGTGTGCAATCACTCCATGGTCACATTTGTCGAATGCCTTTGCAAAATTGGTGTATACGACATCCGCGTCATGTTTTTCCTCAGTGATTTTGATATAGTGGCCAAGTAGCTGTGAGAGGCATGATCTTCCAGCTCTAAATCCATGTTGGCTTATATTGTGGAGGTCATTGGTTTCCATGAATCTAGTGACTTGACTCCTGATCACTCTTTCAAATACTTTTATTATGAGAGACGTTAGTGCAACTTGTCTATAATTCTTTGTGCCAGTGCTTTGCTACCACCCTTGTGTAGACGGGCAATGTCTGCTGCTTTAAGCGCATCTGGTATCTCCCCTGTGTCCAAGCTCTTCCTCCACACTATACTGAGTACTCAGCCTGTGCTACTGGCACTTTGCATTTCTTTATAAATATTGAATTCCATGAGTCTGGACCTGGGGCTGAGTGCATGGGCATATTGTCAATTTCTCTTTCAAAATCTGCCTCGCTCGTGTTGATATCAGTTACATTTACTGGTGTTTGAGTATCATTCATTAAAAATTGTCCATATCTTCCAGTAATCCGAATGATTACTGTTTTATCTTTCACTATGTGATGGCGATTCAGGACGGTGTTGTGGTATTGAGAATAATGTTGCTTAATACCTCCGTCTTGCAAATGAAGTGTAAACTTAATGTATTCGTGGTATCTCCAGTGTAGTATATATATGTCAGAGCTCAGTCTCCAGTGCTTCATTTGTATTGATAGTTAGTGCATCAGTACACCAAGAACATTATTACTGCGTTAATACACCTCAGACATGTCATTTCAAATAATGAGGAAAGCTTTACGAGTGTTGTTATAATAAATGACCGGACGCATTTCACTGCAAGGTTTACAATTCTTGTCAATAATGACTCGTATCACCTTCTTGTATGCCTGAGTGAATGGGTTTTTATAATGCACTAGATGCACTACGAATTTATATGGTATACTACGTTCCTGGGCTTTGCTTAGAATATTTTTAAATAGGTTATATTTTGAATCCACATCGAAATCCCGTTTTACGTCACCTGTCGCTGGGTTCACGTCTAGCCCACACCCCATCCCCAAGACATTCCAATCATTTTGACCCCAAAAAATTCTTAGGCTATTGAAATCAGCTTTTCGAAAATCAGGCACTTTACCAGAATTTTCTCCTATAGATCTATTCCATTCAATGCTAAATCTGATTTCTTTATGATCACTGTTCCCTAGCTCACTCCCTATTTCCATCTCCTTAATTTGTGTTTCCCTGTTAGTTAACACTAAATCTAAAATATTATTTCCCCGCGTTGGTTCCTAAATATGTTGCATAAGAAAGCAATCGTCAATTAATTCTAGGAAGTCTTCTGCTTCATTATTCCCTGTTTTGTTCACCCAGTTCATTCCACTAAAATTAAAGTCATCCATGACATAAATACTGTTAGATCTAGATGCTCTAGATATTTCATCCATAGAAGCTTTGCTTCCATTCTGTCTAAATTTGGTGGCCTATATATAACTCCTATTATAATAATATTTGCTTTTTCGTTTAATTCTATCCAAATAGTTTCTGTGTGTGGCTCAGATTTGATTCCCTCTTTGAGACTACATATCAAATTGTCCCTAACATATATGGCTATTCACCCTCCTCGTCTAATATATCTATCTGTGTGAAATAGTTTAAATCCATTTATTTGATATTCAGCTAATAGTTCTCTATTTTCTACATTCATCCACGTTTCGGTAAGTGCAATAATATCTATTTCTTCTGTACAGATAAGAGCATTTAACTCGTTTATTTTGTTTCTTAGACCTCTACTGTTAGTGTAATATACCCTAAGTGAATTGTTATTTTGAGGCCCCTTCTCTTTCTGATCATTTTGCCAATGTGTTTCTCCATAAACATATATTGATGATAGAGTTACAAGATACGAGCTAGATGGTGATAAGACTGCGAAGTCGAATTGCGAAAGGGATCTGGGAGTTATGATAAGTAAGAATTTTAAACAAAAGGTTCAATGCATGAATGTTCGTAATAAGGCAAATAGGACACTGGGATTTATTAATCGAAGCGTTAGTAACAAAACACCTGGTGTGGTTCTTCAGCTATATCTTGCTCTGGTTAGGCCCCATTTAGATTATGCAGTTCAGTTTTGGTCGGCGTACTATAGAATGGATATAAATTCACTTGAACGTTTCCAGCATAGGATGACCAAGTTAATTCCCCAAATTAGAAATCTTTCATATGAAGATAGATTAACAAAGCTTAAATGCATTCACTGGAAAGGCGAAGAGTTAGGGGTGACATGATACAGGTTTACAAGTGGATGAATGGACATAACAAAGGAGATATTAATAGGATATTAAATAGGAGCTGCCTCGTATGGGCCAATAGGCCTTCTGCAGATACCTTTGTTCTTATGTTCTGTCTTGTGGTGATAATTTTAATACCCTATTAATATCCCCTTTCTTGTGTCCATTCATCCACTTGTAAATCTCTATTATGTCACCCCTAACTCTTCGCCTTTCCAGTGAATGCAATTTAAGCTTTGTTAATCTTTCTTCATATGAAAGATTTCTAATTTGGGGAATTAACTTAGTCATCCTACGCTGGAAACGTTCAAGTGAATTTATATCTATTCTATAGTACGGCGACCAAAACTGAACTGCATAATCTAAATGGGGCCTAACCAGAGCAAGATATAGCTGAAGAACCACACCAGGTGTCTTGTTACTAACGCTTCGATTAATAAATCCTAGTGTCCTATTTGCCTTATTACGAATATTCATGCTTTGATCCTTTTGTTTTAAATTCTTACTAATCATAACTCCGAGATCCCTTTCGCAATCCAACTTTGCAATCTCAGCACCATCTAGCTCGTATCTTGTAACTCTCGTATTCTTGTAACGTGTTCTCTTACAGGAGCGAATAGAAGAAGGTGTTGCTACTGATACTGACATGGTGCTAGGCAGTGATGATGAGGAAGAACCTGAGGAAGAGCAAGGTGCACCTTGCGCAAGGTGTAAAAAGAGATAAGGAGAGCAAGAAGAAACTATGAAGTTCGTATAGCAGGCCAAGCAAAGGCAAATCCTAAAGGTTTTTTGTCAGTTACATCGAAAAAAGGATATGGAAAGGTTAGGTCTATTAAAAACCGAGATAGGTCCGATAACGGATAATGACGAAGAGATGAGTAGTATTTTTAATATATATTTAATCTGTATTTACTAAAAAGAACTTAACTCTATGCCTTTAGCCGAACAAGTTTATGTGGGTGGGGACGAGGACTGGTTGATTAGTTTAACAGTTACCAGGGATGATATTATTAAACAAATAGAAAAACACAAATCAAGCAAATCCCCTGGACCGGATAAAGTGTTTACCAGGGTGCTTAAAGAATGCAAAGACGAGCTTCGCGATCCATTGTCTACTATATTTAATAAATCATTAGAGTCAGGCAGATTGCCAGAGTCGTAGAAGATTGCTAATGTAGTGCCAATTTTTAAGAATGGAGATAGATCACTTGCGTCAAACTATCGGCCAATTAGCCTAACGTCTATTGTGGGAAAGTTACTTGAATCGATATTTGCAACCATTCGTTTTCACCTTGAAAAAACAAATTAATAAACGAGTCACAATATGGTTTAACAAATGGCCGTTCATGTGTAACAAAATTGTTATCTTTTTATTCTAGCATAGTTGAGGCAGTTGATAGTGGTAAGGTTTGCGATGTTGTGTACCTTGACTTTAGTAAAGTTTTTGATACAATGCCACATGAAATACTGATTAAAAAGATAGAGGCTCATGGTATTGGGGGTGCTATATTAAGAGGGAATAGTGTATGGCTATACCAAAGGAAACAGAGTCAGTGTGCATGGTGTTAAGTCAGAGTGGGATAATGTTGTAAGTGAAACGCCTCAAGGCTCTGTATTGGGACCTCTGTTGTTTATAATATTTATATAAATGATTTAGATTCAGGTTTAAGTTGCAACATTTGCAAATTTGCCGATGATACAAAATTCGGTAGGGAAATTAACACGGAAGACGACTCACTATCACTTCAACTTTATCTAAATAGGGTTTTGAAATGGTCAAAAGATTGGCAGATGCAGTTTAATGCTGATAAATGTAAAGTTTTGAGTCTAGGTAATGATGATAGAGTTACAAGATACGAGCAAGATGGTGCTGAAATTGCGAAGTCGGATTGCGAAAGGGATCTGGGAGTTATGATCAGTAAAATTTAAAACCAAAGGATCAATGCACGAATGTTCCAAACAAATAAATGCATGAATGTTCGTAATAAGGCAAATAGGATACTGGAATTTATTTATCGAAGCGTTAGTAACAAGACACCTGGTGTGGTTCTTCAGCTATATCTTGCTCTGGTTAGGCCCCGTTTAGATTATGTAGTTCAGTTTTGGTCGCCGTACTCTAGAATGGATATAAATTCACTTGAACGTGGCCAGCGTACGCTGACAAAATTAATTCCCCAAATTAGAAATCTTTCATGTGAAGAAAGATTAACAAAGCTTAAATTGCATTCACTGGAAAGGCGAAGAGTTAGGGGTGACATGATAGAGGTTTTCAAGTGAATGAATGGACATAACAAAGGGGATAATAATAAGGTACACGAAACAATGCGTGTAAATTGGATAAGCTTAGATTTAGAAAAGACTTGGGTAAATTCTGGTTCGGTAATAGGGTTGTTAATTTGTGGAACCAACTACTTGGAAACGTAGTGGAGGTGGGGTCCCTCGATTGTTTCAAGCGCTGGTTAGACATGTATATGAGTGGGATTGGGTGGATATAAATAGGAGCTGCCCAGTATGGGCCAATAGGCCTTCTGCAGTTACCTTTGTTCCTATGTTCTTATCCTGCAAAAAAAAGATGTTGTTGTTTTAGATTTAGCTACTCAGAACGAAGTGTCCATGTAGTACGGGCTATAGTGAGCCCGAAAAAATAGATTGATTGATTGATTGATGAAGATTAAGCCACCCAAAAGGTGGCACGGGCATGAATAGCCCGTAAGTGGTGGCCCTTTTAAGCCATTACCAGTATCAAGAGCTGATACTGGAGATCTGTGGAGGTGCAAATGCACCCTGCATGACGGGAGAAGTCTCCCTTATGAATGTGTTAAGTTGAAGATGAAGAAAAGGCACGGCCATAAATAGCCCGTAAGTGGTGGCCCTTTTGACCCATTACCAGTATCAGGAGCCGATACTGGAAATCTGTGGAGGTGCGAATGCACCCTGCATGACGGGAGATGTCTCCCTTGTGAATGTGTTAGGATGAAGATGAAGCCACCCAAAAGGTGGCACGGGCATGAATAGCTCGTAAGTGGTGGCCCTTTTGAGCCATCACCAGTATCAATAGATGATACTGGAGATCTGTGGAGGTGCGACTGCACCCTGCGTGACGGGAGATGTCTCCCGGACCAAATGGTGACCAGATGGTGGGTGCCGAAAAAATAGAGATCGACATAGCTTATATTACATTCTTTAGAAAGGTGAAGAATTAAGGGTGACAGGATAGAGGTGTACAATTGGATGAATGTCCATAACAAAAGGGATAGTAATAGGGTAATGAAAGTATCAACACAAGACAGAACAGAACACAATGGTATAAATTTGATAAGTTTCGATTTATGAAAGACCAGAGTAAATACTTGTTCGGTAACAGGGTTCGCGTAACATAATAGAAGTAGTATTAATTGATTGTTTGAAGCGGAGGTTAAACATATATTTGAATGAGATTGGGTAGATATAAATAGTAGCTACCTCTTGGGTGGATATAAATATCAGCTACCTCTTAGGTGGATATAAATAGTAGCTACCTCTTGGGTGGATATAAATAGTTGCTACCTCTTGGGTGGATATATATAGCAGCTACCTCGTATGGGCCAATAGGCCTTCTGCAATTACCTTCATCCTTATGTTCTCATCAGCTTACCTCTCTTTTTTTTACTTTCTCATCTCTCCTTCACCCATCCCACCCGTGTCCCCTCCCCCCTTTTTTTCTTGTTCTTACCTTTCACCTCTTGTTACCTGCTCTTCACCTCACTCTTGTCTTACATATGCCCGTGCCTCTTATGTCCTCTTCCACCACACACTTGGTCCGGGAGACATCTCCCGTCACGCAGGGTGCAGTTGCACCTCCACAGATCTCCAGTATCAGCTCTTGATACTGGTAATGGCTCAAAAGGGCCACCACTTACGGGCTATTCATGCCCGTGCCACCTTTTCGATGGTTTAATCGTCATCTTGGACACATTCATGGGAGACATCTCCTGTCACGCAGAGTGCACTTGCACATCCACAGATCTCCAGTATCAGCTCTTGATACTGGTGATGGCTCGAAAGAGCCACCACTTACGAGCTATTCATGCCCGTGCCATCTTTTGGGTGGCTTCATCTTCATCTTCTTCATCTGTTTAAAACACGGGAGACATCTCCCGTCACGCTGGGTGCAGTCGCACCTCCACAGATCTCCAGTATCATCTATTGATACTGGTGATGGCCCAAAAGGGCCACCACTTACCAATTCATGCCCGTGCCACCTATTGGGTGGCTTCATCTTCATCTTAACACATTCACAAGGGAGATATCTCCCATCATGCAGGGTGCATTCGCACCTCCACAGATCTCCAGTATCAGCTCTTGATACTGGTAATGGCTTAAAATGGCCACCACTTACGGGCTATTCATGCCCGTGCCACCTTTTGGGTGGCTTAATCTTCATCATCATGTCCTCTTCACTAGCGACTTCATAACGGTCCAGGACGGGCAGAAACTTCGTCGTCTCATCTTATGGTGTGTAGTTTGGTCAAGATTTCTTCAGCCACGTTATTGTGAATCATCATCTGCACGAGATATTGAACAATTCCTGAACTTACGGGAACATAATCGCTTTCATATTAACTTGGAGATATGGAAACCAATGTAATGATTCGTACTGTTGATAAGCCTCACGAGTGTCTCGAGTGCTCAAGAAAATTCAGGTACCTTAGCAATTTGAAACAACACTTGTTAGTACATTCTGATGATAGGCCTTACGAGTGTTCTGAGTGTTCAAAAAAATTTAAGGGCCCTGGAACTTTGAGAAAACACCTTTTAGTACATACTGATGATATAGGCCTTACGAGTGTTCTGAGTGTGCAAAAAAGTTCAAGTCCCCTGCAAGTTTGAAACAACACTTGTTAGTACATTCAAATGATAAACCTCACGAGTGTCCTGAGTGTGCGAAAAAGTTCAAACACCGTCACAATATGAAAAACACATAAGATGATCCCAAATCATTCACTGAGCATCCACTATTTTACACTTTCCGCTTATTGTTTCGAGGAAACACTTACCTACTACATTTGAAGGATGAACTTCATAAGTGTAAAGATTGTGGCAAAAGTTACAGTCTTCGTGAAAATAAGAAACGTGTAAGAGTGCATACAGGTGATACATCTCACAGGTGTGAAGTGTGAGAAAAGATTTAGTCAATTTTCAAATATGAAGAGATGTTGGTGCACTTTAATGATAAAGCTAATCAAGGCCAAAGTCAAAGCCAAAGCGAGCAACAAGAAGCAGAAAGTGAAAAAGGCATCAATTCCACGACATGTTAGTGAAGTTTAATGATGAAGTGTTTCCTCGAAACAATAAGAAGCGGAAAGTGTAAAATAGTGGATGCTCAGTGAATGATTTGGGATCATCTTATGTGTAAAAAAAATATTACCTAAAATAAAAGTTTCAGATCAAAAAGTATTTTTATTTCTGCATTTTTATTTTTTATTACTGTTTCTTTTCACTACAACTTTGAATTGGGTACGTGTACCTTCATTTATATACTATATCCAGTAATCTTCAAGACTTACTGTAGTAAGTAAGACTCCAGTAAGTCTAAAAAGCTTATTTTAAAATTATATAAAAAAAAATACTGGATAAAAAGACTCCAGTAATATAAAGAACTGCTGCAGGTAATATAACGAATGAAGTAAAGGCGATGAGGTAGCTTAGTGACAGGGTGTATGGGGGAATGGCAATTCTTTTAACCATGTAGCTTAGTCGATTAAGGCAGCGTCTGGGATTCTCTCGGACGTAGGTTCGAATCCCCGTCACGGCCCTTGTTCATTTGATGCATCACGCTATTTATTTATTTATTTTTATTTATTTATGCATATACAAGAATGTACATAAAAAATGTGAGGATACAAATATGGTAATTACAGTCTTGTAAAGCCACTAGCACGCGCAGCGTTTCGGGCAGGTCCTTAATCTAAGAAAATTTTAAGGAGGTAAATACTTGCAAAATTATAGACAAAAAATGATAACAGATTACATGAAATGAAAAAAAAGATGAGAGAAAATTGTAGGTACAGTATATTAAAGCACATAGGTAGCTAAGATTGATTGCAATGACAGCTTGAATGGTAGTTGACAAAAAAATTGGTAGGCATAATACAGCAGAAACAATATAAGATTGATTGCAATGACAGCTTGAATGGTAGTTGACAAAAATTGGTAGTCACAATACAGCATATGGCTAGCACATAAAAGAAGACAGCAATGAACACAATCATAAGGTTGTTTGAAATTACATAAAAATTAGGAGATTGGGTAACACTAGGTACAGAGCAAATTTAAAGCTCAGTGTAGGAAACTAAGAAGATGAAGTTAGGTACTTTTTGGTTTTGCTTTTAAATAAGGCAAAAGTTTTACAGTTTTTCAATTCACTAGGGAGTGAGTTCCATAAACTAGGTCCCTTAATTTGCATAGAGTGTTTACACAGATTAAGTTTGACCCTGGGGATATCAAAGAGATATTTATTTCTGGTGTGGTGATAATGAGTCCTATTACATCTGTCCAGGGAGAGTTTCAGAGCATGGTTTGCATTTAAGAACAGGGTTTTGTAAATGTAGTTGACACAAGAGAATGTGTGGAGGGAGTTAATATTTAGCAAGTTTAGGGATTTAAACAAGGGAGCTGAGTGTTGTCTGAAAGCTGAGTTAGTTATCATTCTGATAGCAGATTTTTGCTGTGTGATGATGGGCTTAAGGTGGTTTGCAGTGGTAGACCCCCATGCACAGATACCATAATTAAGATAGGGGTAAATTAGTGCATAATATAGTGAGAGGAGAGCAGAGTTAGGAACATAATATCTGATTTTGGAGAGTATACCAACTGTCTTAGAGACTTTCTTAGTTATGTGTTGAATGTGGGTGCTGAAGTTGAGTCTCTTGTCTAGGAATAGGCCAAGAAACTTGCCATCATCTTTATTACTGATGTTAATGTTGTCTATCTGTAGCTGAATTGCATTTGATGATTTGCTTCCAAATAAGATGTAGTAAGTCTTTTCGATGTTTAATGTTAGTTTGTTCGTTGACATCCATAAGTGGACTTTTTTTAATTCATTATTCACAACATTATTTAGTGTATGTGGGTTGAGGTTTGAATAGATAAGAGTAGTATCGTCAGCAAACAGTATAGGTTTGAGAATATTAGAGACATTAGGCAGATCGTTTATATATATAAGAAATAGAAGAGGTCCTAAGATGCTGCCCTGTGGCACTCCAACGGTAATTGGTAGAGTGGACGAAGTTGTATCATTGATGGTTACATATTGGTGTCTGTCACTAAGATAGGATCGGATGTAGTCAAGGGCAAGGCCTCGGATTCCATAATGCTGGAGTTTAAGTAAGAGGTAGTTGTGATTAACAGTATCAAAGGCTTTTCTTAGGTCAATGAAGAGTCCAATCGGAAACTCATTTTTGTCAAGGGCTGAGTAGATAACGTCAAGGAGACTAATGATTGCATCGTTGGTGCTCTTTTGGGACCGGAAGCCAAACTGGCAGGGGCTGAGTATGTCGAATTTTACGAGGTAGGAATAGAGCTGTTTGTAAATAATTTTTTCAAATATTTTTGATAGAATGGGTAGATTTGATATTGGTCTATAATTGTTTATGTCCGCCGGATTGCCTCCTTTATGGACTGGCGTTACTCTTGCTTTTTTGAGGATATCAGGGAAGGTGTGACACTCTATAGATTTGTTGAACAGTAGTGCTATGGGTGGGGCAAGGGCATGGGAGGCTCTCTTGTACACAATGGACGGAATTTCACTGGTGTTCCCTGCCTTGGTTTTTAGAGAGTGTATGATGGACACAACATCTGCCGGGCTGATTGGTGAAAGGAGAAGAGAGTTTGGATAGCTGCATGAGAGATATGTGTTAATATGTGTCTGAGTCTGTGGGATTTTACTGGCAAGATTAGCACCAACCGATGAAAAGAAACTATTAAATTCATTTGCCATTTCTAAATCAGTTGACGGTATATCCCCATCCTTGTAGAGTTTTATTTGGTTATGTGAGTGTTGCTTAGTTCCTAGGATACTAGAGATAGTTTTCCAAGTGTTTTTCATGTTGCCTTTTGCTTCATTGAATCTATTCACATAATATGCAAGTTTTGCCTTTCTTATGATACTGGTAAGCATTGATGAGTACCTTTTAGCTACTTCCTTTGAAACTAGGCCAATCCTAACTTTCTTCTCATATTCATGTTTCTTGTTGATTGAGTTGAGAATGCCACTTGTGAGCCATGGATTGTTTAATCTTTTGTCAGTTACTTGCTTTGTAAGAAGGGGACAATGAAGGTTGTAGAGGCTTAGAGTTTTGGAGAGGAAGAGGTTAGCTAATGAATTTATATCATGGGTATTATTGAATTCAGAATCCCAGTTAATATTGTGAAGTGCCTCTGTAAGATTGTCTAAAGCTGATTCACTGTGTAGCCTAAATGAAAGTTTCTTGCTTTTTGGTGGTGTTATGTTCATGTTCGCTATGAGAAAGGTAGGATAGTGGTCAGTTGTTCTGTCGTAGATTATACCAGATACAAGGGGAGCTGTTATGTTTGTCCATATGTGGTCCAAGGTAGTGGCTGATGTTTGAGTGACTCGGGTAGGTTTGGTGATAGTGGGGATTAGCATACAGGAGTTCATGCTGTTAAGGAAATAGTCAACTTGAGAGCAATTTTGTTGACCCAGGTCAATATTAAAGTCTCCTCCCAGAATGATGTGGTTTTTGTTGAGATTGTTGTTTATAATAAGATTCCTTAGGTTGTCTGAGAAAGAAGCTATGTTAGTATTGGGAAATCTATAGATGGCTCCAATAGTCAAAGAGGATTTAAGGGATTTAATTGTAAACTGAGCAAAAGTATATTCACAGTAGTCATCTCTGTCACTAATAACACTGTTGCAGATAAATGTATCTCGGTAATATATAGCTGTGCCACCACCTTTTTTATTAGGCCTACAGTTATGAATGGCTTTATAACCAGCTAAGTTGTAGAGTTGGGTATAGTCTTTATTTAGCCAAGTTTCTGTTAAAATAATGAACGATAGGTTAGTACCTAGTGCTGTGAGTAGTGCATTTAAATCGTCAAAATGTTTACCAAGTGATCTAACATTTTGGTTATAAACTGATAGATAGGTGCTATTTTGGAGTTTGTTTTTAGCCTGGTGTGCTGTGAAATACTTGCAATAATGATGATCAATGTGCTGGTTGGTATAGATATGAGACAGAAGATTTTGATCAGGATCAATATCAGTGTGCATAGAGATGCAGAGGGATCACGATACAAGATACACGATAAAGCAAAACACAAGAATAAGAGCAGATACAATAAAATAGTAACAATTTAGAAGTAAAATACAGATCCAATAGATAGCCAGGGAGGACACAGAAGTTACATAAAATAAAAAACAAAAATATCAGTAGAGACTGACAATATAAATGTAAAATAAAAAATAATAAGAAAAATAATAATCATAAAAAAAAATGATCTTGAAGATAATTAGCTTAGTAATGGTTAATTAACAGGGTAATAAAAAGCCCTAGGTTTAGTGACAAGGGGATTAACTAAGAACAAATAATTAAGAGTATAAAACAGGCAAAGATGACAAACAAAAAATAAAGTAAAAATAAAAATAAAAATAAACACCTTTGGAAAGGAAAGGCAGAGCTTAAGTACACTTTGGTTGAATGTGAGACTACAAATTATGTTCTGGTTATTCAGCTGATATCCCACAGTCATCCAGGAAAGAAGTGAGGTGTGCTTCAGTGGTTATGACATAAGTTTTTCCAGAGTCAGTCTTCCTAGCTATTACTTTACCATCGCGCACAAAACAATGTTTAATAGCAGTGGATCTATTGCGAATTCCACGTAGTTTAAATAAGAGATTTTGTCTGAATCTGGTAAGACATTCGTTCACATAAACCTTGGATTTCATAGCGACTGCAGCAGTGATAAGGTCTGACTTGCGGGAGCAGCTATCTAACTTCACGCGTATCCTTCTGTTGTTTGCACCAGATGATTTGGTACCCACTCTATAAGCTGACTTAATGTCTCTTGCTTCGATTGAATAATTCAACTTAGCACGCAATTCCTGGATCACGATGGCAGTACAGTCTTCTCTGTCAGTTTCATGGGGAAAATCCTGTGATGAGATGATGACAGAATCAAGGAGCTTAAGTTGGTCTGATTCGTCTTGGGTTGCAGTGTGTTGCTGTTGTAGGGAGTTAAAGTGGTTCTCTAACTTTTGTAACATCTCTTCTTGCTTCTTAGAGGTTTCTGCTGGTTTAAAGTTAGTAACCGAAGTCTGAAGAGAGCTTAATTCATGTTCGAGGTGGCCGACTCTGGCAGACAGATCTTGGTTAGCCTTGTGCATTGCCAAAGCATCACTCTGAAGCTTCATTATCAGGTCCGACTGCTCTCGGATTATAGACTTTTGGTCATCATGTATTTGAGTCAATAATCTGAGCCATGGATTATCAGCGGGACGCTTAAAGTCAGTACATGGGGAGGCAGCTCGTTTAAGTTGCTCCATATGGTTACATAACTGTTGTAAGGCTCGAGTCAGTGACGACGCTTCAATCAGCTGGGAAGGTTTGTTATTGTTGACGCAGGGAGGGTCGGTACTTCCCCCGGTAGCCCCTAAGGGGGAGACAGCCGCATTATTCCTGTTGCTAGCTTGGCTGGTTGGGTTCATCCTGATAGGTGTGCTATCATTCTTTACGGCCTTGCCGAGCTTAGAATTGTTTGGCATGGTAGCAGCAGAGATGTATGCAGCAGATTGGGTAGACTTGTTGCTATGGCAGCAGCAAACGTCAGGTTAGCTTCCTCCAGGGAGCAACACTAATGAGTGTTGCTCATTAGTGTGAGCACTAATCACAAACACTATTGTGATTTCTGTGTTCGAATTTTTGAAATCTAACATATTTATTTATTTATATATATACACAAGAAGGTACATAGCATTGATGATTCTTGTAAAGCCTTGTACGCATTGAGTTTCGGGCAGGTCTTAAATCTAGCAGCTTAACTTGATACCTGGTTGATGGGGTTCTGGGAGTTCTACTCCTCAAGCCCAGCCGGGGCCAGACTTGACTTGTGAGCGGCCCACAGTCCGGTTGGTCCAGCACTCCTTGAAGGAAACAATCTAGTTTCCTCTTGAAGAGGTAGGACGTTGAACAACCGTGGACCTGATTGTGCTGATTCTCTGACCTCTGATT
The DNA here is from genome assembly GCF_040958095.1 of Procambarus clarkii. Taxonomy (NCBI): domain Eukaryota; kingdom Metazoa; phylum Arthropoda; class Malacostraca; order Decapoda; family Cambaridae; genus Procambarus; species Procambarus clarkii. The sequence goes on along the minus strand of NC_091214.1, from coordinate 6,060,068 downwards.
CATACAGTGTTCTCTGATTGTGCCCATGGCACCTCTGCTCTTCACTGGTTCTCTTCTGCATTTTCTTCCATGTCGTTCATTCCAGTACGTTGCTATTTTACTGTGCAGATTTGGGACCTGTCCTTCCACTATTTTCCATGTGTATATTATTTGGTATCTCTCTCGTTTCCTTTCTAGTGAGTAAATTTGGAGAGCGTTGAGACGATAATTTAGGTGCTTAATCTCGTCTATGCGTGCCGTATATGTTCTCTGTATTCCCTCAATTTCAGCAATCTCTCCTGCTCTGAAGGGGGAAGTGAGTACTGAGCAGTGCTCAAGACGTGACAACACAAGTGATTTGAAGTACAACCATTTGTACTTCAAATTTGAGTACAACCATTGTGATGGGATCTCTGGTCTTGAAGGTTCTCGTAATCCATCCTATCATTTTTCTGGCTGACGCAATACTTGCTTGGTTATGCTCCCTAAACGTTAGGTCGTCGGACATCATTATTCCCAAATCCTTGACATGCTGTTTTCCTACTATGAGCAGATTCGATTGTGTTTTGCACCCTGTATTATGTTTAGGATCCTCATTTTTGCCGTATCTGAGTACCTGGAATTTATCACCGTTAACATCATATTATTTTCTGCTGCCCAATCGAAAACTTTGTTAATATCTGTTTGTAGTTTATCAATGTCTTCGGCAGAGGTAATTTTCATGCTGATTTTTGTATCATCTGCAAAGGATGACACGAAGCTGTGACTTGTGTTTTGTCTATATCTGATATGAGAATAAGGAACAACAGTGGTGCAAGGACTGTACCTTGAGGTACAGAGCTTTTAACTGCGCTCGGACTCGATTTTACTTGATTGACTGTTACTCTTTGTGTTCTGTTCGAAAGGAAATTGAGTATTCAGCGTCCGACTTTACCAATTATACCCATTGACCCCATTTTGTGTGCAATCACTCCATGGTCACATTTGTCGAATGCCTTTGCAAAATTGGTGTATACGACATCCGCGTCATGTTTTTCCTCAGTGATTTTGATATAGTGGCCAAGTAGCTGTGAGAGGCATGATCTCCCAGCTCTAAATCAATGTTGGCTTATATTGTGGAGGTCATTGGTTTCCATGAATCTAGTGACTTGACTCCTGATCACTCTTTCAAATACTTTTATTATGAGAGACGTTAGTGCAACTGGTCTATAATTCTTTGTGCCAGTGCTTTGCTACCACCCTTGTGTAGATGGGCAATGTCTGCTGCTTTAAGCGCATCTGGTATCTCCCCTGTGTCCAAGCTCTTCCTCCACACTATACTGAGTGCCTGTGCTACTGGCACTTTGCATTTCTTTATAAATATTGAATTCCATGAGTCTGGACCTGGGGCTGAGTGCATGGGCATATTGTCAATTTCTCTTTCAAAATCTGCCTCGCTCGTATTGATATCAGTTACATTTACTGGTGTTTGAGTATCATTCATAAAAAAATTGGCCGTATCTTCCAGTAATCCGAATGATTACTGTTTTATCTTTCACTATGTGATGGCGATTCAGGATGGTGTTGTGGTATTGAGAATAATGTTGCTTAATACTCATTAATATTAATATTCCGTCTTGCAAATGAAGTGTAAACTTAATGTATTCGTGGTATCTCCAATATAGTATATATATGTCAGCGCTCAGTCTCCAGTGCTGCATTTGTATTGATAGTTAGTGCATCAGTACACCTAGTACATTATTACTGCGTTAATACACCTCAGACATGTCATTTCAAATAATGAGGAAAGCTTTACGAGTGTTGTTATAATAAATGACCGAACGCATTTCACTGCAAGGTTTACAATTCTTGTCAATAATGACTCGTATCACCTTCTTGTATGCCTGAGTGAATGGGTTTTTATAATGCACTAGATGCACTACGAATTTATATGGTATACTACGTTCCTGGGCTTTGCTTAGAATATTTTTAAATAGGTTATATTTTGAATCCACATCGAAATCCCGTTTTACGTCGCCTGTCGCTGGGTTCACGTCTAGCCCACACCCCATCCCCAAGACATTCCAATCATTTTGACCCCAAAAAATCCATAGGCTATTGAAATCAGCTTTTCGAAAATCAGGCACTTTAACAGAATTTTCTCCTATAGATCTATTCCATTCAATGCTAAATCTGATTTCTTTATGATCACTGTTCCCTAGCTCACTCCCTATTTCCATCTCCTTAATTTGTGTTTCCCTGTTAGTTAACACTAAATCTAAAATATTATTTCCCCGCGTTGGTTCCTAAATATGTTGCATAAGAAAGCAATCGTCAATTAATTCTAGGAAGTCTTCTGCTTCATTATTCCCTGTTTTGTTCACCCAGTTTATTCCACTAAAATTAAAGTCATCCATGACATAAATACTGTTAGATCTAGATGCTCTAGATATTTCATCCATAGAAGTTTTGCTTCCATTCTGTCTAAATTTGGTGGCCTATATATAACTCCTATTATAATAATATTTGCTTTTTCGTTTAATTATATCCAAATAGTTTCTGTGTGTGGCTCAGATTTGATTCCCTCTTTGAGACTACATATCAAATTGTCCCTAACATATATGGCTACTCCCCCTTCTCGTCTAATATATCTATCTGTGTGAAATAGTTTAAATCCATTTATTTGATATTCAGCTAATAGTTCTCTATTTTCTACATTCATCCACGTTTCGGTAAGTGCAATAATATCTATTTCTTCTGTACAGATAAGAGCATTTAACTCGTTTATTTTGTTTCTTAGACTTCTACTGTTAGTGTAATATACCCTAAGTGAATTCCTATTTTGAGGCCCCTTCTCTTTCTGATCATTTTGCCAATGTGTTTCTCCATAAACATATATTGATGATAGAGTTACAAGATACGAGCTAGATGGTGATAAGACTGTGAAGTCGAATTGCGAAAGGGATCTGGGAGTTATGATAAGTAAGAATTTAAAACAAAAGGTTCAATGCATGAATGTTCGTAATAAGGCAAATAGGACACTGGGATTTATTAATCGAAGCGTTAGTAACAAGACACCTGGTGTGGTTCTTCAGCTATATCTTGCTCTGGTTAGGCCCCATTAAGATTATGCAGTTCAGTTTTGGTCGCCGTACTATAGAATGGATATAAATTCACTTGAACGTTTCCAGCATAGGATGACCAAGTTAATTCCCCAAATTAGAAATCTTTCATATGAAGATAGATTAACAAAGCTTAAATGCATTCACTGGAAAGGCGAAGAGTTAGGGGTGACATGATAGAGGTTTACAAGTGGATGAATGGACATAACAAAGGAGATATTAATAGGATATTAAATAGGAGCTGCCTCGTATGGGCCAATAGGCCTTCTGCAGATACCTTTGTTCTTATGTTCTGTCTTGTGGTGATAATTTTAATACCCTATTAATATCCCCTTTCTTGTGTCCATTCATCCACTTGTAAATCTCTATTATGTCACCCCTAACTCTTCGCCTTTCCGGTGAATGCAATTTAAGCTTTGTTAATCTTTCTTCATATGAAAGATTTCTAATTTGGGGAATTAACTTAGTCATCCTACGCTGGAAACGTTCAAGTGAATTTATATCTATTCTATAGTACGGCGACCAAAACTGAACTGCATAATCTAAATGGGGCCTAACCAGAGCAAGATATAGCTGAAGAACCACACCAGGTGTCTTGTTACTAACGCTTCGATTAATAAATCCTAGTGTCCTATTTGCCTTATTACGAATATTCATGCTTTGATCCTTTTGTTTTAAATTCTTACTAATCATAACTCCGAGATCCCTTTCGCAATCCAACTTTGCAATCTCAGCACCATCTAGCTCGTATCTTGTAACTCTCGTATTCTTGTAACGTGTTCTCTTACAGGAGCGAATAGAAGAAGGTGTTGCTACTGATACTGACATGGTGCTAGGCAGTGATGATGAGGAAGAACCTGAGGAAGAGCAAGGTGCACCTTGCACAAGGTGTAAAAAGAGATAAGGAGAGCAAGAAGAAACTATGAAGTTCGTATAGCAGGCCAAGCAAAGGCAAATCCTAAAGGTTTTTTGTCAGTTACATCGAAAAAAGGATATGGAAAGGTTAGGTCTATTAAAAACCGAGATAGGTCCGATAACGGATAATGACGAAGAGATGAGTAGTATTTTTAATATATATTTAATCTGTATTTACTAAAAAGAACTTAACTCTATGCCTTTAGCCGAACAAGTTTATGTGGGTGGGGACGAGGACTGGTTGATTAGTTTAACAGTTACCAGGGATGATATTATTAAACAAATAGAAAAACACAAATCAAGCAAATCCCCTGGACCGGATAAAGTGTTTACCAGGGTGCTTAAAGAATGCAAAGACGAGCTTCGCGATCCATTGTCTACTATATTTAATAAATCATTAGAGTCAGGCAGATTGCCAGAGTCGTAGAAGATTGCTAATGTAGTGCCAATTTTTAAGAATGGAGATAGATCACTTGCGTCAAACTATCGGCCAATTAGCCTAACGTCTATTGTGGGAAAGTTACTTGAATCGATATTTGCAACCATTCGTTTTCACCTTGAAAAAACAAATTAATAAACGAGTCACAATATGGTTTAACAAATGGCCGTTCATGTGTAACAAAATTGTTATCTTTTTATTCTAGCATAGTTGAGGCAGTTGATAGTGGTAAGGTTTGCGATGTTGTGTACCTTGACTTTAGTAAAGTTTTTGATACAATGCCACATAAGAACATAAGAACATAAGAACAAAGGTAACTGCAGAAGGCCTATTGGCCCATACGAGGCAGCTCCTATTCTATAACCACCCAATCCCACTCATATACTTGTCCAACCCGTGCTTGAAACAATCGAGGGACCCCACCTCCACAATGTTACGCGGCAATTGGTTCCACAAATCAACAACCCTGTTACTGAACCAGTATTTACCCAAGTCTTTCCTAAATTTAAACTTATCCAATTTATACCCATTGTTTCGTGTTCTGTCCTGTGTTGATACTTTTAATACCCTATTAATATCCCCCCGGTTATGTCCATTCATCCACTTGTAAACCTCTATCATGTCACCCCTAACTCTTCGCCTTTCCAGTGAATGCAACTTAAGCTTTGTTAATCTTTCTTCATATGAAAGATTTCTAATTTGGGGAATTAACTTAGTCATCCTACGCTGGACACGTTCAAGTGAATTTATATCCATTCTATAATATGGCGACCAAAACTGAACTGCATAATCTAAATGGGGCCTAACCAGAGCAAGATATAGCTTGAGAACCACATCAGGTGTCTTGTTACTAACGCTGCGATTAATAAATCCAAGTGTCCGATTTGCCTTATTACGAACATTTATGCATTGATCCTTTTGTTTTAAATTCTTACTAATCATAACTCCCAGATCCCTTTCGCAATCCGACTTCGCAATCACAACACCATCTAGCTCGTATCTTGTAACTCTATCATCATTACCTAACCTCAGAACTTTACATTTATCAGCATTAAACTGCATCTGCCAATCCTTTGACCATTTCAAAACCCTATCCAGATCAACTTGAAGTGATAGTGAGTCCTCCTCCGAATTAATTTCCCTACCGATTTTCGTATCATCGGCAAATTTGCAAATGTTGCTACTCAAACCTGAATCTAAATCATTTATATATATTATAAACAACAGAGGTCCCAGGACAGAGCCTTGAGGCACTCCACTTACAACATTTTCCCACTCTGACTTGATTCCATTTATACTAACTCTCTGTTTCCTTTGGTATAGCCATGCCCTAATCCAGCTTAATATAGCACCCCCAATACCATGAGACTCTATCTTTTTAATCAGTCTTTCATGTGGCACTGTATCAAAAGCTTTGCTAAAGTCAAGGTATACAACATCGCAATCCTTACCACTATCAACTGCCTCAACAATGCTAGAATAAAAAGATAACAAATTTGTTAAACATGAACGGCCATTTATAAAACCATGTTGCGACTCAATTATTAATTTATGTTTTTCAAGATGAAGACGAATTTTATTTGCTATTATAGATTCGAGTAACTTTCCCACAATAGACGTTAGGCTAATTGGTCGATAGTTAGACGCAAGTGATCTATCTCCTTTCTTAAAAACTGGTATCACATTAGCAACTTTCCAAAACTCTGGCACTCTGCCTGACTCTATTGATTTATTAAATATGGTTGACAGTGGGTCACAAAGCTCCTCTTTGCATTCTTTAAGCACCCTGGCAAACACTTCATCCGGCCCTGGGGATTTGTTTGGTTTGAGTTTTACTATTTGTTTAAGAACATCCTCCCTGGTAACTGCTAAACTCGTCAACCTGTCCTCGTTGACACTTGGATTTATTAATCGCAGCGTTAGTAACAAGACACCTGGTGTGGTTCTCAAGCTATATCTTGCTCTAGTTAGGCCCCATTTAGATTATGCAGTTCAGTTTTGGTCGCCATATTATAGAATGGATATAAATTCACTTGAACGTGTCCAGCGTAGGATGACTAAGTTAATTCCCCAAATTAGAAATCTTTCATATGAAGAAAGATTAACAAAGCTTAAGTTGCATTCACTGGAAAGGCGAAGAGTTAGGGGTGACATGATAGAGGTTTACAAGTGGATGAATGGACATAACCGGGGGGATATTAATAGGGTATTAAAAGTATCAACACAGGACAGAACACGAAACAATGGATATAAATTGGATAAGTTTAGATTTAGGAAAGACTTGGGTAAATACTGGTTCAGTAACAGGGTTGTTGATTTGTGGAACCAATTGCCGCGTAACATTGTGGAGGTGGGGTCCCTCGATTGTTTCAAGCACGGGTTGGACAAGTATATGAGTGGGATTGGGTGGTTATAGAATAGGAGCTGCCTCGTATGGGCCAATAGGCCTTCTGCAGTTACCTTTGTTCTTATGTTCTTATGTTCTTATGTCCTGTCCTTTGTTCTTATGTTGAGTTACAAGATACGAGCTAGATGGTGTTGAGATTGCGAATTCGGATTGCGAAAGGGATCTGGGAGTTATGATTAGTAAGAATTTAAAACAGAAGGATCAATGCACAAATGTTCGTAATAAGGCAAATCGGACACTTGGATTTATTAATCGCAGCGTTAGTAACAAGACACCTGGTGTGGTTCTCAAGCTATATCTTGCTCTAGTTAGGCCCCATTTAGATTTTGCAGTTCAGTTTTGGTCACCATATTATAGAATGGATATAAATTCACTTGAACGTGTCCAGCGTAGGATGACTAAGTTAATTCCCCAAATTAGAAATCTTTCATATGAAGAAAGATTAACAAAGCTTTAGTTGCATTCACTGGAAAAGCGAAGAGTTAGGGGTGACATGATAGAGGTTTACATTGATTGATGAAGATTAAGCCACCCAAGAGGTGGCACGGGCATGAATAGCCCGTAAGTGGTGGCCCTTTCGAGCCATTACCAGTATCAAAAGATGATACTGGAGATCTGTGGAGGCGCAACTGCACCCTGCGTGACGGGAGATGTCTCCCGGACCAAGTGGTGACCAAATGGTGGGGTTTACAAGTGGGTGAATTGACATAACAAAGGGGATATTAATAGGGTATTAAAAGTATCAACACAAGACAGAATACGAAACAATGGGTATAAATTGGATAAGTTTAGATTTAGGAAAGACTTGGGTAAGTACTGGTTCAGTAACAGGGTTGTTGATTTGTGGAACCAATTGCCGCGTAACATTGTGGAGGTGGGGTCCCTCGATTGTTTCAAGCATGGGTTGGACAAGTATATGAGTGGGATTGGGTGGTTATAGATAGGAGCTGCCTCGTATGGGCCAATAGGCCTTCTGCAGTTGCCTTTGTTCTTATGTTCTTATGTTCTTATGTCCCCACCCACATAGACTTGTTCGGCTGAAGGCATATTGTTAAGTTCCTCTTTAGTAAATACAGATACAAAATATTTATTAAAAATACTACTCATCTCATCATCACTATCTGTTATTTGACCTGTCTCAGTTTTTAATGGACCTATCCTTTCCCTAGTCTTGGTACGATATAACTGAAAAAACCCTTTAGGATTTGTCTTTGCTTGCCCTGCTATGCGAGCTTCATAGTTTCTTTTTGCTTTCTTTATCTCTTTTTTAACATTTCTAACCAGTTGTACGAATTCCTGTTCTAAAGTGACCTCCCCATTTTTAATCCTTTTGTACCAAGCTCTCTTTTTACCTATAAGGTTCTTCAAATTCTTTGTTATCCACTTTGGGTCATTAGTATTCGATCTATTCAATTTGTATGGTATACTACGTTCCTGTGCTTTGTTTAGAATATTCTTAAATAAGTTATATATTGAATCTACATCGAAATCCCCATTTAAGTCACCTATCGCTGGGTTCATGTCTCGCTCCAAGACCGGCCCACACCCCATACCCAAGACTATCCAATCAATTTGACCCAAAAAATTTCTTAGGCTATTAAAATCAGCTTTTCGAAAATCTGGCACTTTAACAGAATTTTCTCCTACTGGTCTATTCCATTCTATGCTAAATCTGATTTCTTTGTGATCACTGCTCCCTAGCTCACTCCCTATTTCGATGTCATTAATTTGCGTTTCCCTGTTAGTTAACACTAAATCTAAAATATTATTTTCCCGTGTTGGTTCCTTAATGTGTTGCGTAAGAAAGCAATCGTCAATTAATTCTAGAAAATCTTCTGCTTCACTATTCCCTGTTTTGTTCAACCAGTTTATTCCGCTAAAATTAAAGTCACCCATGACATAAATACTGTTAGATCTAGATGCTCTAGATATTTCATCCCATAGATGCTTTGCTTCCATTCTGTCTAAATTTGGTGGCCTATATATTACTCCTATTATAATATTATTAGCTTTTTCGTTTAATTCAATCCAAATAGTTTCTGTGTGTGGCTCTGTTTTGATTCCCTCTTTGAGACTACATTTCAAATTGTCCCTAACATATATGGCTACTCCACCTCCTCGTCTAATATATCTATCTGTGTGAAATAGTTTAAATCCATTTATTTAATATTCAGCTAATAGTTCTCTATTTTCTACATTCATCCACGTTTCGGTAAGTGCAATAATATCTATTTTTTCTGTGCAGACAAGAGCATTTAATTCGTTAATTTTATTTCTTAGACTTCTACTGTTAGTGTAATATACCCTAAGTGAATTGTTATTTTGAGGCCCTTCTCTTCCCCTGATCGTTTTGCCAATTCCTTTCTCCCACAAACACATACTTTTATTACCTCCTTCCTCCAAATCAATTCCCATACCTCTATCTACTAACAGTTTAAACCCAAACAAACACCTCTAACCACTTCTTCTAACGAGTTCGCAACAGCAACAACCCCAGCTCTCGATAGATGCACCCCATCACGAGCATACATTTCATTTTTTCCATAGAAGTGTTCCCAGTTGTCTATGAAAGATATTGCATTTGATTTGCAATATCTTTCCAGCCGGCAATTGACACCAAGTGCCCTCGATATCCATTCATTTCCCACTCCCTTTCTTGGAAGAATGCCACATATGATCGGGATTCCTCCCTTGCTCTTAACTAATTCTATGGCTGTTTTATACCTCTGAATCAGTTCCTCACTCCTAACTCGACCAACATCATTTCCTCCCACGCTAATGCAAATAATGGGATTGTTCCCATTACCAGCCATAATATAATTCATGTTGTTTATAATATCACCAATGCCAGCTCCGGGATAGCAAACCCTTAACCTGTTCCCCCTATCTCTAGCACAAAACGTTCTATCCAAATACCTTATCTGGGAATCTCCCACAACTAATGTTTGCTTAGGTACTTCCTTTACTTTCTGAGGGGCCAGCGCTTCCTTTCTCTTCGTTGCTTTCCCTTTTGCGCGATCCACAGTCTCTCCACAGCACTCGTCCTCCAAAACGTCAAATGAATTAGAAGTTGTTATGGCGTTTGAAGGCGGCTTTATCAAAGTCTTCTTAAGGCCCCTGTCTTTCACAACTCTCCAAGACGAGGTTCCTTTACTACTGGTCTCCTCCTTCGTTACTTCTCGTTGTCCTTTCAGCTGACGCACCTCCTCCCGCAGAAAGTCCAACTCTGTCCTCAGGGCTCCCACTAGAGTCACCAGGTCCTTAACTACAACTTCCATATTGCAATGATAATATAACAACACTCAGGAGCTCCGGTTAACACAACCTCTCACTGTGACTTCACCTGACACATGAAATACTGATTAAAAAGATAGAGGCTCATGGTATTGGGGGTGCTATATTAAGAGGGAATAGTGTATGGCTATACCAAAGGAAACAGAGTCAGTGTGCATGGTGTTAAGTCAGAGTGGGATAATGTTGTAAGTGAAACGCCTCAAGGCTCTGTATTGGGACCTCTGTTGTTTATAATATTTATATAAATGATTTAGATTCAGGTTTAAGTTGCAACATTTGCAAATTTGCCGATGATACAAAATTCGGTAGGGAAATTAACACGGAAGACGACTCACTATCACTTCAAGTTTATCTAAATAGGGTTTTGAAATGGTCAAAAGATTGGCAGATGCAGTTTAATGCTGATAAATGTAAAGTTTTGAGTCTAGGTAATGATGATAGAGTTACAAGATACGAGCAAGATGGTGCTGAAATTGCGAAGTCGGATTGCGAAAGGGATCTGGGAGTTATGATCAGTAAGAATTTAAAACCAAAGGATCAATGCACGAATGTTCCAAACAAATAAATGCATGAATGTTCGTAATAAGGCAAATAGGATACTGGAATTTATTTATCGAAGCGTTAGTAACAAGACACCTGGTGTGGTTCTTCAGCTATATCTTGCTCTGGTTAGGCCCCGTTTAGATTATGTAGTTCAGTTTTGGTCGCCGTACTCTAGAATGGATATAAATTCACTTGAACGTGGCCAGCGTACGCTGACAAAATTAATTCCCCAAATTAGAAATCTTTCATGTGAAGAAAGATTAACAAAGCTTAAATTGCATTCACTGGAAAGGCGAAGAGTTAGGGGTGACATGATAGAGGTTTTCAAGTGAATGAATGGACATAACAAAGGGGATAATAATAAGGAACACGAAACAATGCGTGTAAATTGGATAAGCTTAGATTTAGAAAAGACTTGGGTAAATTCTGGTTCGGTAATAGGGTTGTTAATTTGTGGAACCAACTACTGGGAAACGTAGTGGAGGTGGGGTCCCTCGATTGTTTCAAGCGCTGGTTAGACATGTATATGAGTGGGATTGGGTGGATATAAATAGGAGCTGCCCAGTATGGGCCAATAGGCCTTCTGCAGTTACCTTTGTTCCTATGTTCTTATCCTGCAAAAAAAAGATGTTGTTGTTTTAGATTTAGCTACTCAGAACGAAGTGTCCATGTAGTACGGGCTATAGTGAGCCCGAAAAAATAGATTGATTGATTGATTGATGAAGATTAAGCCACCCAAAAGGTGGCACGGGCATGAATAGCCCGTAAGTGGTGGCCCTTTTAAGCCATTACCAGTATCAAGAGCTGATACTGGAGATCTGTGGAGGTGCAAATGCACCCTGCATGACGGGAGAAGTCTCCCTTATGAATGTGTTAAGTTGAAGATGAAGAAAAGGCACGGCCATAAATAGCCCGTAAGTGGTGGCCCTTTTGACCCATTACCAGTATCAGGAGCCGATACTGGAGATCTGTGGAGGTGCGAATGCACCCTGCATGACGGGAGATGTCTCCCTTGTGAATGTGTTAGGATGAAGATGAAGCCACCCAAAAGGTGGCACGGGCATGAATAGCTCGTAAGTGGTGGCCCTTTTGAGCCATCACCAGTATCAATAGATGATACTGGAGATCTGTGGAGGTGCGACTGCACCCTGCGTGACGGGAGATGTCTCCCGGACCAAATGGTGACCAGATGGTGGGTGCCGAAAAAATAGAGATCGACATAGCTTATATTACATTCTTTAGAAAGGTGAAGAATTAAGGGTGACAGGATAGAGGTGTACAATTGGATGAATGTCCATAACAAAAGGGATAGTAATAGGGTAATGAAAGTATCAACACAAGACAGAACAGAACACAATGGTATAAATTTGATAAGTTTCGATTTATGAAAGACCAGAGTAAATACTTGTTTGGTAACAGGGTTCGCGTAACATAATAGAAGTAGTATTAATTGATTGTTTGAAGCGGAGGTTAAACATATATTTGAATGAGATTGGGTAGATATAAATAGTAGCTACCTCTTGGGTGGATATAAATATCAGCTACCTCTTAGGTGGATATAAATAGTAGCTACCTCTTGGGTGGATATAAATAGTTGCTACCTCTTGGGTGGATATATATAGCAGCTACCTCGTATGGGCCAATAGGCCTTCTGCAATTACCTTCATCCTTATGTTCTCATCAGCTTACCTCTCTTTTTTTTACTTTCTCATCTCTCCTTCACCCATCCCACCCGTGTCCCCTCCCCCCTTTTTTTCTTGTTCTTACCTTTCACCTCTTGTTACCTGCTCTTCACCTCACTCTTGTCTTACATATGCCCGTGCCTCTTATGTCCTCTTCCACCACACACTTGGTCCGGGAGACATCTCCCGTCACGCAGGGTGCAGTTGCACCTCCACAGATCTCCAGAATCAGCTCTTGATACTGGTAATGGCTCAAAAGGGCCATCACTTACGGGCTATTCATGCCCGTGCCACCTTTTCGATGGTTTAATCGTCATCTTGGACACATTCATGGGAGACATCTCCTGTCACGCAGAGTGCACTTGCACATCCACAGATCTCCAGTATCAGCTCTTGATACTGGTGATGGCTCGAAAGAGCCACCACTTACGAGCTATTCATGCCCGTGCCATCTTTTGGGTGGCTTCATCTTCATCTTCTTCATCTGTTTAAAACACGGGAGACATCTCCCGTCACGCTGGGTGCAGTCGCACCTCCACAGATCTCCAGTATCATCTATTGATACTGGTGATGGCCCAAAAGGGCCACCACTTACCAATTCATGCCCGTGCCACCTATTGGGTGGCTTCATCTTCATCTTAACACATTCACAAGGGAGATATCTCCCATCATGCAGGGTGCATTCGCACCTCCACAGATCTCCAGTATCAGCTCTTGATACTGGTAATGGCTTAAAATGTCCACCACTTACGGGCTATTCATGCCCGTGCCACCTTTTGGGTGGCTTAATCTTCATCATCATGTCCTCTTCACTAGCGACTTCATAACGGTCTAGGACGGGCAGAAACTTCGTCGTCTCATCTTATGGTGTGTAGTTTGGTCAAGATTTCTTCAGCCACGTTATTTTGAATCATCATCTGCACGAGATATTGAACAATTCCTGAACTTACGGGAACATAATCGCTTTCATATTAACTTGGAGATATGGAAACCAATGTAATGATTCGTACTGTTGATAAGCCTCACGAGTGTCTCGAGTGCTCAAGAAAATTCAGGTACCTTAGCAATTTGAAACAACACTTGTTAGTACATTCTGATGATAGGCCTTACGAGTGCTCTGAGTGTGCAAAAAAATTTAAGGGCCCTGGAACTTTGAGAAAACACCTTTTAGTACATACTGATGATAGGCCTTACGAGTGTTCTGAGTGTGCAAAAAAGTTCAAGTCCCCTGCAAGTTTGAAATAACACTTGTTAGTACATTCAGATGATAAACCTCACGAGTGTCCTGGGTGTGCGAAAAAGTTCAAACACCGTCACAATATGAAAAAACACATGTTACTACATTTGAAGGATGAACTTCATAAGTGTAAAGATTGTGGCAAAAGTTACAGTCTTCGTGAAAATAAGAAACGTGTAAGAGTGCATACAGGTGATACATCTCACAGGTGTGAAGAGTGTGAGAAAAGATTTAGTCAATTTTCAAATATGAAGAGGTGTTGGTGCACTTTAATGATAAAGCTAATCAAGGCCAAAGTCAAGGCCAAAGCGAGCAACAAGAAGCAGAAAGTGAAAAAGGCATCAATTCCACGACATGTTAGTGAAGTTTGATGATGAAGTGTTTCCTCGAAACAATAAGAAGCGGAAAGTGTAAAATAGTGGATGCTCAGTGAATGATTTGGGATCATCTTATGTGTAAAAAAAATATTACCTAAAATAAAAGTTTCAGATCAAAAAGTATTTTTATTTCTGCATTTTTATTTTTTATTACTGTTTCTTTTCACTACAACTTTGAATTGGGTGTACCTTAATTTATATACAATATCCAGTAAGTCTTCAAGACTTACTGTAGTAATTAAGACTCCAGTAAGTCTAAAAAGCTTATTTTAAAATTTTATAAAAAAAAAATACTGGATAAAAAGACTCCAGTAATATAAAGAACTGCTACAGGTAAGCAAGGTAATATAACGAATGAAGAAAAGGCGATGAGGTAGCTTAGTGACAGGGTGTATGGGGGAATGGCAATTCTTTTAACCATGTAGCTTAGTCGATTAAGGCAGCGTCTGGGATTCTCTCGGACGTAGGTTCGAATCCCCGTCACGGCCCTTGTTCATTTGATGCATCACGCTATTGTGATTTCTGTGTTCAAATTTTTGAAATCTAACATATTTATTTATTTATATATACACAAGAAGGTACATTGGGCTTAGGAGAGTATATAGCATTGATGATTCTTGTAAAGCCTTGTACGCATTGAGTTTCGGGCAGGTCTTAAATCTAGCAGCTTAACTTGATACCTGGTTGATGGGGTTCTGGGAGTTCTTCTACTCCTCAAGCCCAGCCGGGGCCAGACTTGACTTGTGAGCGGCCCATAGTCCGGTTGGTCCAGCACTCCTTGAAGGAAACAATCTAGTTTCCTCTTGAAGAGGTAGGACGTTGAACAACCATTGAACCTCTGATGTTCATACAGTGTTCTCTGATTGTGCCCATGGCACCTCTGCTCTTCACTGGTTCTCTTCTGCATTTTCTTCCATGTCGTTCATTCCAGTACGTTGCTATTTTACTGTGCAGATTTGGGACCTGTCCTTCCACTATTTTCCATGTGTATATTATTTGGTATCTCTCTCGTCTTCTTTCTAGTGAGTAAATTTGGAGAGCGTTGAGACGATAATTTAGGTGCTTAATCTCGTCTATGCGTGCCGTATATGTTCTCTGTATTCCCTCAATTTCAGCAATCTCTCCTGCTCTGAAGGGGGAAGTGCAGTACTGAGCAGTGCTCAAGACGGGACAACACAAGTGATTTGAAGTACAACCATTTGTACTTCAAATTTGAGTACAACAATTGTGATGGGATCTCTGGTCTTGAAATTGAAATTGAAATTGAAATAAGTTTATTGAGGTAAAATACACACAAAGGGATGAGGTAGCTCAAGCTATTCTCACCCCATTCAGTACAACGTGTTAATATATACATATACACACATCACAAATAAACACATTACCAAACATTTTGAGAGGTAAAAATATACATTTCCTCCTTCACAAGTAGTATGTTATCAGACGTACACACAAATACTTTTATGACCTAGGTATACTGTATAGACAAATTGCAAGACACCTGCAGATAATTCAACAAAATATTACAATCTTGGTGCAAAATTCTTATATCTCTCAAGAATATCATCAACCTTTCCGTTGTGACACATCCAGGCTATTTGTTCAGGAACAGTCCTTATCTCAGTGTTTCTATATACACTAATCAACGGACAATCAAGAATATAATGGGCAAGGGTGTGAGACCTTAACATACCACATAGTTTACACTTCGTGTCATTACCATGAACATCTATCCCATATTCCCAGTAATATTTGTACCCAAGCCTGAGCCGCATGTACACAGAGTCACTCCAAGCATTTCTCCTTTTACCATAAGTGAAATGGGTGTTTTGACTCACATACATGTAGTGTTGCATGGTTTGACTACTCTCATACATTATCTCTCTCCTCTCCACTCCCGCCTGTGCCTGAATATTTCTGATTTTGCTTCTTATTTGTCTCATTGTGAATTCACATTCAATGTCAACTTGTGGTTTTGATGTGGCACGTTTGGCCAAGTCATCCGCCACCTCAATGAGCACTATTCCAACGTGAGATGGAATCCACATGAATTTCACACTATAACCTTTCAGCTGTATCTCAGTTATTCTTCTCTTACAGTCCTCCACTATAGACATGAAGAAAAAGATCTGGTCTTGAAGGTTCTCGTAATCCATCCTATCATTTTTCTGGCTGACGCAATACTTGCTTGGTTATGCTCCCTAAACGTTAGGTCGTCGGACATCATTATTCCCAAATCCTTGACATGCTGTTTTCCTACTATGAGCAGATTCGATTGTGTTTTGCACTCTGTATTATGTTTAGGATCCTCATTTTTGCCGTATCTGAGTACCTGGAATTTATCACCGTTAACATCATGTTACTTTCTGCTGCCCAATCGAAAACTTTGTTAATATCTGTTTGTAGTTTATCAATGTCTTCGGCAGAGGTAATTTTCATGCTGATTTTTGTATCATTTGCAAAGGATGACACGAAGCTGTGACTTGTGTTTTGTCTATATCTGATATGAGAATAAGGAACAACAGTGGTGCAAGGACTGTACCTTGAGGTACAGAGCTTTTAACTGCGCTCGGACTCGATTTTACTTGATTGACTGTTACTCTTTGTGTTCTGTTCGACAGGAAATTGAGTATTCAGCGTCCGACTTTACCAATTATACCCATTGACCCCATTTTGTGTGCAATCACTCCATGGTCACATTTGTCGAATGCCTTTGCAAAATTGGTGTATACGACATCCGCGTCATGTTTTTCCTCAGTGATTTTGATATAGTGGCCAAGTAGCTGTGAGAGGCATGATCTTCCAGCTCTAAATCCATGTTGGCTTATATTGTGGAGGTCATTGGTTTCCATGAATCTAGTGACTTGACTCCTGATCACTCTTTCAAATACTTTTATTATGAGAGACGTTAGTGCAACTGGTCTATAATTCTTTGTGCCAGTGCTTTGCTACCACCCTTGTGTAGACGGGCAATGTCTGCTGCTTTAAGCGCATCTGGTATCTCCCCTGTGTCCAAGCTCTTCCTCCACACTATACTGAGTGCCTGTGCTACTGCATGGCACTTTGCATTTCTTTATAAATATTGAATTCCATGAGTCTGGACCTGGGGCTGAGTGCATGGGCATATTGTCAATTTCTCTTTCAAAATCTGCCTCGCTCGTGTTGATATCAGTTACATTTACTGGTGTTTGAGTATCATTCATAAAAAAATTGGCCGTATCTTCCAGTAATCCGAATGATTACTGTTTTATCTTTCACTATGTGATGGCGATTCAGGATGGTGTTGTGGTATTGAGAATAATGTTGCTTAATACCTCCGTCTTGCAAATGAAGTGTAAACTTAATGTATTCGTGGTACCTCCAATGTAGTATATATATGTCAGAGCTCAGTCTCCAGTGCTGCATTTGTATTGATAGCTAGTGCATCAGTACACCTAGTACATTATTACTGCGTTAATACACCTCAGACATGTCATTTCAAATAATGAGGAAAGCTTTACGAGTGTTGTTATAATAAATGACCGGACGCATTTCACTGCAAGGTTTACAATTCTTGTCAATAATGACTCGTATCACCTTCTTGTATGCCTGAGTGAATGGGTTTTTATAATGCACTAGATGCACTACGAATTTATATGGTATACTACGTTCCTGGGCTTTGCTTAGAATATTTTTAAATAGGTTATATTTTGAATCCACATCGAAATCCCGTTTTACGTCGCCAGTCGCTGGGTTCACGTCTAGCCCACACCCCATCCCCAAGACATTCCAATCATTTTGACCCCCAAAAATCCATAGGCTATTGAAATCAGCTTTTCGAAAATCAGGCACTTTTAACAGAATTTTCTCCTATAGATCTATTCCATTCAATACTAAATCTGATTTCTTTATGATCACTGTTCCCTAGCTCACTCCCTATTTCCATCTCCTTAATTTGTGTTTCCCTGTTAGTTAACACTAAATCTAAAATATTATTTCCCCGCGTTGGTTCCTAAATATGTTGCATAAGAAAGCAATCGTCAATTAATTCTAGGAAGTCTTCTGCTTCATTATTCCCTGTTTTGTTCACCCAGTTTATTCCACTAAAATTAAAGTCATCCATGACATAAATACTGTTAGATCTAGATGCTCTAGATATTTCATCCATAGAAGCTTTGCTTCCATTCTGTCTAAATTTGGTGGCCTATATATAACTCCTATTATAATAATATTTGCTTTTTCGTTTAATTCTATCCAAATAGTTTCTGTGTGTGGCTCAGATTTGATTCCCTCTTTGAGACTACATATCAAATTGTCCCTAACATATATGGCTACTCCCCCTCCTCGTCTAATATATCTATCTGTGTGAAATAGTTTAAATCCATTTATTTGATATTCAGCTAATAGTTCTCTATTTTCTACATTCATCCACGTTTCGGTAAGTGCAATAATATCTATTTCTTCTGTACAGATAAGAGCATTTAACTCGTTTATTTTGTTTCTTAGACTTCTACTGTTAGTGTAATATACCCGAAGTGAATTGTTATTTTGAGGCCCCTTCTCTTTCTGATCATTTTGCCAATGTGTTTCTCCATAAACATATATTGATGATAGAGTTACAAGATACGAGCTAGATGGTGATAAGACTGCGAAGTCGAATTGCGAAAGGGATCTGGGAGTTATGATAAGTAAGAATTTAAAACAAAAGGTTCAATGCATGAATGTTCGTAATAAGGCAAATAGGACACTGGGATTTATTAATCGAAGCGTTAGTAACAAAACACCTGGTGTGGTTCTTCAGCTATATCTTGCTCTGGTTAGGCCCCATTAAGATTATGCAGTTCAGTTTTGGTCGCCGTACTATAGAATGGATATAAATTCACTTGAACGTTTCCAGCATAGGATGACCAAGTTAATTCCCCAAATTAGAAATCTTTCATATGAAGATAGATTAACAAAGCTTAAATGCATTCACTGGAAAGGCGAAGAGTTAGGGGTGACATGATAGAGGTTTACAAGTGGATGAATGGACATAACAAAGGAGATATTAATAGGATATTAAAAAGGAGCTGCCTCGTATGGGCCAATAGGCCTTCTGCAGTTACCTTTGTTCTTATGTTCTGTCTTGTGGTGATAATTTTAATACCCTATTAATATCCCCCTTCTTGTGTCCATTCATCCACTTGTAAATCTCTATTATGTCACCCCTAACTCTTTGCCTTTCCAGTGAATGCAATTTAAGCTTTGTTAATCTTTCTTCATGTGAAAGATTTCTAATTTGGGGAATTAATTTAGTCATCCTACGCTGGAAACGTTCAAGTGAATTTATATCCATTCTATAGTACGGCGACCAAAACTGAACTGCATAATCTAAATGGGGCCTAACCAGAGCAAGATATAGCTGAAGAACCACACCAGGTGTCTTGTTACTAACGCTTCGATTAATTTAGGAGGAGATTTTAATATTGACCTGGGTCAACAAAATTGCTCTCAAGTTGACTATTTCCTTAACAGCATGAACTCCTGTATGCTAATCCCCACAATCACCAAACCTACCCGAGTCACTCAAACATCAGCCACTACCTTGGACCACATATGGACAAACATAACAGCTCCCCTTGTATCTGGTATAATCTACGACAGAACAACTGACCACTATCCTACCTTTCTCATAGCGAACATGGACATAACACCACCAAAAAGCAAGAAACTTTCATTTAGGCTACACAGTGAATCAGCTTTAGACAATCTTACAGAGGCACTTTACAATATTAACTGGGATTCTGAATTCAATAATACCCATGATATAAATTCATTACCTAATCTCTTCCTCTCCAAAACTCTAAGCCTCTACAACCTTCATTGTCCCCTTCTTACCAAGCAAGTAACTGACAAAAGATTAAACAATCCATGGCTCACAAGTGGCATTCTCAACTCAATCAACAAGAAACATGAATATGAAAAGAAAGTTAGGATTGGCCTAGTTTCAAGGGAAGTAGCTAAAAGGTACTCATCAATGCTTACCAGTATCATAAGAAAGGCAAAACTTGCATATTATGTGAATAGATTCAATGAAGCAAAAGGCAACATGAAAAGAGTAGTGTAAAAGGAGACAAATTGAGGTAAAATTTTTCAGAAACGGTTGGGCACTTCCATGCCGACTTGACTCTCGAGGGCAGATTCGTCCAACCCTCTTATTTTGGGTGGTTAGGTTAGGGCACAGTCAGCGCGCTCCTGGCTGGCTGGCGGGGGTGGGGTGGTGGTCCCCCTGGGGTCCCGGGGGGACCACCATCCAGGGTATACCTGAGGAACTGGTGCCCTATCCTAACCTGTTTTCTTGCACGATTCGTCGCTTTGCTTTAAGATGAGTCTAGGGCCTCATGAAGGGGGTCTCTACTTATGAGAGGTACCGAGGATGAATGTTCAATAGTTGGAAACCAAAAAATACACTGGTGAAAGGCATATAAACGTTTTTGGAGTATTTTAATGGCATGAGCAAAAATTCACGATTTGTCCCGGGGGTGTTACGAGAGTACTACGGTATCAATTTGGGGGCCCTTACTTTTGAATGGATCAGAGGGTGAATGTTCAATAGATTCAAACCAAGAAACACAGTTGAAAGCGAATATAGGAGTTTTTGGAGTACTTTAATGAGGCTATGACTGAATAGTATAGGGAGCCCTTGGGCACAGCTCCATTTTCTGTAATGGTCAGAGGTGGATAACCCCAGTGGGGGTCAAGCATACAAGGGGGGGTCAAGATTCCTTACAAAGACCATTTTGGATATATAGGTGTAGTAAGCCTTATCTTGAATTTGCATGATACTGTGGGGTACATTGACATGAAGGGCGAGTCATAGAACAGGATCTGCATGTGAGATGGGTCATATTGGGGTTTTAAAGAAGTTAAGATAGCTTTAAAGAGTCCTGTGTGCTTGATAGTGGGGAAATGTTCAGTCAATAATTCTCGTGTTTTGAATCTGAATGAGGGGTCCTAGTTTGCGTTCTAGTCGTAAAATGAGTTCCTTAGTATATTTGCTATGGAAAATGAGCTTTCAGTACTCTATATAATTTGAAATGAGGTCAAGAAAGACATGTTTATGTGCGAGAAGAGTCAGGTTGGAAACTGTTTATTCCAGTCATCCCCCCCTTGGCTTTGCTCTGTTTTCTGTAGCTAAAGTAAAGATTCCATTTTCTGTGGCATTCAGTTGATTACTGGTGAAAAAGGCATACTTGCGTTTGTATGGTTCTAACCTGTTTATAGATTTTATAGATATATTTTTCGGGCCTCAAATTAGATTTTAATATGAAAAATAGCATCAAATGTATGTCTATCTTTTGTAATAAACGTTACAAGCATTAACAATACCTGTGATATTTCATAGAATACGAAGAGAAGTTTAAATAGTGGGGCCTCAGCCATATTGTGTTGGGTTTGACACTCCAAACAATAAATTGACACTCGTAAATATATTATAAAGGAAAGTAGTTGAGTGGTTTAAGCAATTTGATACGTACTGGGAATCTGTTCGTATTCTGTATTAAATTTCATTTTTCAACATCATAATAGTTTTTAGTTATTGTGGTAGGGGCCCAATAACTTCATATAGCGCATCGACTGGCAGTATCTGTGGCTATGAAATGCTTTTTGAAATCATGTGTTAAAATTTAAAAGTCGACAGTTGCCATTTATGTCAGTGCCGTGGTATATCAAGCGCAAAGATTTTCCAGAAAATGTTACACCTCCACCTTTCAAAAAGTGAAAAGATGAATTCATTTTGGCATTACTGTCATTACTTTGGAAGTTTTTTAATGATAGCACATGCTTAAACAAACTCGCTCGCAAAAACAAACTCATTTTTTTTTTGTTTAACTTACACAAATAAACCCAGGGCTTTCACATTCGCGCAAAATACTTAGTCCCCCCTAAACTTAAAACAGTTGCACAATCTTACTTAAACACATTGCTAAACTCTTATACACACAAACAAAAACTCAATTTTTAACTTACACAAATAAACCCAGGGCTTTCACATTCGTGCAAAATACTTAGTCCCCCCTAAACTTAAAACAGTTGCACAATCTTACTTAAACACATTGCTAAACTCTTATGCACAAACAAAAACTCAATTTTTAACTTACACAAATAAACCCAGGGCTTTCACATTCGCGCAAAATACTTAGTCCCCCCCTAAACTTAAAACAGTTGCACAATCTTACTTAAACACATTGCTAAACTCTTATACACACAAACAAAAACTCAATTTTTAACTTACACAAATAAACCCAGGGCTTTCACATTCGCGCAAAATGCTTAGTCCCCCCTAGACTTGAACACTCACAATCTTACGGTGCTTTAATTTCCAAAGCCTTCCAAACCTGCACTGGGTCCTGCCCAGCAGACTGCGGCTGGATGGGTTACAATTGAGCCAAAAACAGTTGGTCAGGGCGAGATACGGCCTCATTTTTAGAGACATTTACTATAGCAAAAGCTTGAACGTCGAGAACTGAATGCGGGCCTGCATGAGAGTTGTTCTTGACACTCAAATGTTTAGAGATTAAAATACATAGAATCTGCAAGAGCCCACCCAAGTCGCTCATGCGGGCAATAGACATGTTTTTCGCCCAAATGTATTTATTTAAAATAATACGTCAGATAGAAAGAGTTTCGCATTGCTATTATATTTATCTTATAAAGCCTCTTTATAAAAATGATATGCCACTGCGTATTATGATTGTTTTATAATAAATATTGCATAAATACTTACACGATTTCATAAACAAAAAAAAACTTTTAATGAGCCATGGTTGGAAGGCTTCATCATTACGGTAAATACAAACTTTTAAAACTAACTAAAAATGTATATTGCATAGAGGAAGATATATTCTTCAGGATATATATTATTTATGAGGGTATTTTAAAGGGAAGGGAGTACCACCTCTGGCTGGAAGAAGGGGGACCCATAGCCTCGGAGGAAACCACACATAACGCATTGGAGGGAATGTGGGTCCCCTCCAATACAGTTTCTGTGTGCTTTTCTCCTACCACCCCCTTCCCTTTTTTTTTTTTTCCTTTATTGTGTATTTAAAGGTTACAAAACATACAAGACAAATGCCTAAAGGTTATGGATCTCTTGAAGCTCCTCCGCTTCTGGACAGGAACCGAGGACGCAGCAAGCATTTCCCCTCTGGATCGCCACACTGAGACGCTGAAATAAAAAACTGGAAGCCCTTGGGTCTCTGGTGACGTCAATGAGCTTGGACCCCAATTCCTTGAGAAATCCCAAGGCACTCTTGCCCCAGGGGCCATGCGTCTCAGACGCTATGGGAACAAAGAGGTATTGACCTTCCAGTCGCCTGTACTTGAGTGATTTTGCTGTTTCCCTGTGGTTGGCCGCCCCACCTGCTTGATCAGCTCCGAAGTGTACATAGGTGTCAGCCAGGGTGGATACACATGTGTAGTCCCACACCAACTGTCTACCCTCCTTCCATGAGTATATGGTGATGCCATCAGGGCGAAGTGCTGGGAAATCCGGGTTTTGGACCCCTAGGATGCGAGGTTCTCTCTCCGCTGGGCACCCAGCTGAGACGAGGCTTCTCTTGATGTCATTGACCTCGTTGTGTCTTGCATGCCAGCCCTTTGTGCTTCCGCAATGCAACCCATGCAGTCCGTATTGGTCTGCTTCCTGTTGCAAATACACTTGTATTCAGTGTGAATTGGGGCACCAAGGCGGAGGGCCACTGCTACACGAAGGGATTCTGGATCTAGGCGCGTGCCCATTGCAGACATGGGTACTGCCAGGAGGAAGTCTCCTGCATGGGGGGGCACGCACTGCTCTGAGGCGGGCTTTCTCCTTGTCTGATGTTGCGACGCTTAGCATGGCATCAGCTACTTTTTCCACTAGAGGGTGGTCCCAGCCAGACTGTTTGTGTTGTTTTGTTGGCTCTATAATGGTTGCTGGGGCTGCAAGAACATTCCACTGATTTGAACATTCAGTGAAAGCAGGATCGTGTATTCCTGCTGAATCTCTCAGGGTTGCAGGTAAAATATCTCTGACGAGGTCGTGCGATGCATGAGAGGAGGAAAGGAAGGCTGGTAGAGCAATTTGGGAGGCTGTGCGGACACCAAGGCCGCCGAGTCTTACAGGAAGGGTTGCTTGCTCCCACTGAGAGTCGTCCAATGGCAGGTTCAGGACTTTCACCAGCATGGACCTCAGAAGGGTGTCATACACATTTAACTTAGGGCTGCTGTAGGATGGAGAACATCTCAGAAAGTAGGTCAACTTAGGGAGAGACAGGCATCTTGTAAGGAGAAAGAGAGCATCATGGGCATCAATCTTGTCAATCCTGTCCTGCATTCTCTTTAGGTCAGTGATTTTTGCAGCCAGGACCTCCTCGATTGCTCGTGGGCCAATGGGGGCACCCAGGAGAGTGCAGTCCGGTGGTTCGACAACGAGAATGTCTGGAAGAGCATTTTGTATTTGCCCAGTGATGTCTGGGTTGCGGGAGATTATTTCACATTTGGATGCATTGAGAATGAGGCCTAAGGCTGCTCCCTGCTCCTGGATTTTCCTTATATCCCCCAAAATGGTTTCCGGAGTTCCAGCTAGAGTGCCATCATCCAGGTACCAGATGTTTAGCTCGCTTGTCAGACTATCAGTGACCTCTTTGATAGCTAGGCAGAAAAGGAGGGGGGCTAAGGGGTCACCTTGTTGGACACCTTCACAGGAGTTTATTTCATGCTCCCCAAAAAGAAGCTTAGAGTCCCCACTGTAGCACGATCGGATGAATGGGTAAAGGGGACGGAAATGGTTGTGTACAGCCCTGAGGACAGCGTCTCGTCTGACTTGATTGAAGGCATTTTTGAAGTCAAGCTTTACTAGTGCCTTCTGGTCCGGGAGATCAACAATGTAAGCCCGCGCTGCATGTGCTGCAGCTTCACAACCTAGGGGAATCCCAAACCCGAGCTGATGAGGTTTCAGCAAGGTGGCTGCTTCCTGGCTGATAGATCTCACTGCAGCCTTAGCTACAAGGCGTCGGAGGGTGTTGCCAACGGCAATGGGCCTGATACCCCTATCCTTCTTCTTTAGAGCACAGAGTGCTGCTCCATAAAAGACAGGCCTGATGTCCTCAGGGATGCCGCCAGCCAAACACATGTTGGAGAATCTGGTAAGTTCCACTAGAAGATCCTTTGCAGCATCTCCAAGCACCGGGTTCAGCATTTGTTTGATGTGCTGGGGTCTTAGGCCTGTAAAGCCCCCTGCTGAACCTGTTGGGAAAGACATGGCTGCTTTGTACACCTCAGATTCTCGAACAGTCAAGGGTTCTATGCCAGCATTGTTTTCCTGGGGATCCCTGCTGCTGTCGGGGGCTCTGGGTGGGTGTTTGTCTTGAAGAGCCTCTGCTGTCGTGGCGTTCCTGGGGGCAATAGTGTCATCGCTGGTCATGATTCTGATGGCACCTGTGGTATTGCCCTCTTCTATTTTCCTGGTGATCTGTGCTCTCATTTTGTGGTTCTCAGATGAGTTATTGTTGGTCGTCCTGCGGCTGGTGTCCTTGGCACGAGGGGGGAGGCGGACCAGGTTGTCTGCTCTGGGGAATTCATTAAGAGCTCTGATTACAGAGGTTGCTAATGACTTGTCTCTCCTGGGCGGTAATGCTAGGCATGCATTCCCAAATAGAAGGAGATTGTGCCATGCTCCAATGGTTCTAGGAGCATTGTTGACCTTTGTCAGCAGACTGGTGAGTTTGGCTGCTGCTTGATGACGGGCAGCCTTGGGGATGTGGGGCAAGGTCCTGGTGGACGTCGCTTTGATTGCTTCAAGCAGATTATCTTGTTATGATTGAATTATTGTGAATTATTTATTCTTGAATTATTATTCTTGAATTATTATGATTATAATATTATTATTTATTAATTAAGAGTTTCATTCTGTATAAAAAAAAAGTTGCCAATATTTTCAAAACTCTGGCCACAAATTTTTTATAAAGGTTTTCCAAGGGAGTAAATCTTGCTTCCTCTCTTTCTCCCAAATGTTTCCTCATTTGCACGGGAGCAGAGCAACCTTCGTGCGGGCCCTGGTTCAGTTCCCCAACGTCCGAGCTAATGGACATTACAAATTTCACTAAATGATGCAGTATCTTAGCTGTCTCTCTAATTATAAAGGTGTTAATCTTTTTTTTTTTAACCTTTGAGTGCTAGGTCTCAAAAAAGGTTCTTTACCTCAGAGAGAGAGAGAGATTCTATTTTTGTCCATATTCGAGCGGTATGTTGAACAACCTTCGTGCGGGTCCTGGTTCAGTTCCCCAACGTCCGAGATATTGGACATTACAAATTTCACTAAATGATTCATTATCTTAGCAGCCTCTCTAATTATAAAGTTGTTAATCTTTTTTATAACCTTTGAGTGCTAGTTCTCAAAAGGTTCTTTACCTCAGAAAGAGAGAGAGAGATTCTATTTTTGTCCATATTCGAGCGGTATGTTGAACAACCTTCGTGCAGGCCCTGGTTCAGTTCCCCAACGTCCGAGCTAATGGACATTACAAATTTCACTAAATGATGCAGTATCTTAGCTGTCTCTCTAATTATAAAGGTGTTAATCTTTTTTTTTTTTAACCTTTGAGTGCTAGGTCTCAAAAAGGTTCTTTACCTCAGAAAGAAAGAGAGAGAGAGAGATTCTATTTTTGTCCATATTCGAGCGGAATGTTGAACAACCTTCGTGCGGGTCCTGGTTCAGTTCCCCAACGTCCGAGATATTGGACATTACAAATTTCACTAAATGATTCATTATCTTAGCAGCCTCTCTAATTATAAAGTTGTTAATCTTTTTTATAACCTTTGAGTGCTAGTTCTCAAAAGGTTCTTTACCTCAGAAAGAGAGAGAGAGATTCTATTTTTGTCCATATTCGAGCAGAATGTTCAGCAACCTTCGTGCAGGACCCGGTTCAGTTCCCCAACGTCCGAGCTATTGCACATAGGAAATTTCTCTAAATGAGGCAGTATCTCGCCCCCACCCCCCGGATCAATGATTTTAGGGCAGTAAATAAGCAATTGCAATCCATCCAGCCGGCGACTTATCAGTGACTGTGGAAAGAATGTGTGTTCTTAGGACCATTATGGCCTCTTCGCGCATTTTCATTCCCTCACACATTTGAGTATTTGTTTCCCACATCAAGAATTGTCGGAAAATCCGACACCATTTAATATATCATACAGACAGATAATAATTGCTGCTGTATTACCAACAAGTTACCCATAGAAAACGTAACTTGTAGTGGAATTACCGTCTAAAGAAAACGGGATATCATCACCACATACTATTATAAATCACCACCTATTATGGTGGGAATTATTCTTAACCCTTAAACTGCGCAATGCGCCTGCAGGCTCACGTCTGGTTTGCACAACGCGCCTCCGGGTATTTGTATTTTTCACGTTCCATTCAAAACTCCCGCGGCTACATGGGGTTCACATCAGCTTCCTCAGGGCTCTTGTAAACATACGCCATCTTTAAAAAAAATCGTGGTCCACATTCCCGGGTGTGGGAGCCTCAGTAGTGTGTGAGCAACCAAGGCTGGCGCTCGCAGCATGACCGCACAGCACTGTTGTTCAGCATGTGACCACAGCATCGCCTAATAATGTCAAAATATATATATAACTTGTATTCTCTAGCTATGATAGTGTTATATTAGAGCCTGAATGTGATAATGACTGGGTACAATGTTCAAATGTCAGTGATTCAATGCTGTTCACGATGTTCACAGCGCTAGCCACAGCACCACAGCATTATTTCGTTCATCTAGGAATCTTCAAATGATTTCTTACGTTCCTTTTCAAAATAAACGTGTGGTCAATTATTCATTTACAGGAATTAGTAACCAGGATTGTGATAATAGCAGGAATGTGGTTATAATTAGCGTTGTGCATAGTATTGTGGAAGGAGGAATTTTGATGAGGGAGGGAGGGCGAGAATTGAGGTAGCCTCATTGTGTGTGTGGCTGCCACTCTTGTTTTGCTCACCATACTAGCTTAGTGGTTCACTATGGGCAACACATATGCACATGGGTATATATAGTGTGTGTATATAGTGTAAGAACAGCAACAGGAGAATGTTGAGAGGAGCTATTTTGGTGAGGGAGGTGACATAATCGTAGCGTCGTCTGCTGTGTGATTTTTCATGCAGTGTATGGTGGCCACTGTACTGTTTGGACACAATACCGGCTTACTTACATAGTTCTGGTAAATAAAACATGTAGATAGGTATATAGAACATGTGTAATAAGAACTATAACAATATGGTGGGAGGAGCAATGTTGGCGAGTAAGATGTTGGAGTGAGGGAGACAGGCTGGGTGTGGCTGCTCTCACTCGAGGTGTTCTGAATGTGTTCATGGCCAAATGCTCCTGTTGGCCCATACGAGGCAGCTGCTATTGGCCCATACGAAGCAGCTGCTATTGGCCCATACGAGGCAGCTGCTATTGGCCCATACGAGGCAGCTGCTGCTGGCCCATACGAGGCAGCTGCTGTTGGCCCATACGAGACAGCTGCTGTTGGCCCATACGAGGCAGCTGCTGTTGGCCCATACGAGGCAGCTGCTGTTGGCCCATACGAGGCAGCTGCTATTGGCCCATACGGGGCAGCTGCTATTGGCCCATACGGGGCAGCTGCTATTGGCCCATACGAGGCAGCTGCTATTGGCCCATACGAGGCAGCTGCTATTGGCCCATACGAGGCAGCTGCTATTGGCCCATGTGAGGCAGCTGCTATTGGCCCATGTGAGGCAGCTGCTATTGGCCCATACGAGGTAGCTGCTATTGGCCCATACAAGGCAGCTGCTATTGGCCCATACGAGGTAGCTGCTATTGGCCCAAACGAGGCAGCTGCTATTGGCCCATACGAGGCAGCTGCTATTGGCCCATACGAGGCAGCTGCTGTTGGCCCATACGAGGCAGCTGCTATTGGCCCATACGAGGTAGTTGCTATTGGCCCATACGAGGCAGCTGCTATTTTCCCATATGAGGCAGCTGCTATTGGCCCATACGAGGTAGCTGCTATTGGCCCATGCGAGGCAGCTGATATTGGCCCATACGAGGCAGCTGATATTGGCCCATACGAGGCAGCTGATATTGGCCCATACGAAGCAGCTGCTACGCGGTGTTCTGAATGTGTTGATGGTGAATGTATATAGTGTGTGACAGTGTATAGTGTGTATATAGATTGTATATATACACAAATTAGCGTGATACATAGTAAATATGTGCTGCATATGTGTACACAAGTTTCATGCACGTAACACAGTGTCTACGGACAGTACGGATGTTGTACTGCGATATTATAGTGTACGTGTTCATTATACATTGGATTGGCACATAAAAACAATGAAAATGTATTTGGAAAGGTGCGCAAAAAATGAACGAAAATATATTCGCGGCAACTCGCGCGCCCCGCCCCGAGCGCCCTATCGCCCCCGAGAGCTTACGGCACGGGCGCACGGGGAATGATGACGTCACGCCCCAACTTCCGGACCCCATAGCAGCCAAAGTAAGTACAATTTCGACTTTTTTTACATACCCATACTCAGGGAAGGGTTTTTGACATTTTAAAAAGAAAAAAGAATTTTTTCCAGAGAATTTATTTCCTGCGCACTGCGGGGGTGTCACATTTGGAGGTAACGCAGTTAAGGGGTTAAATACATTAGTCTTTGGACTTTACCATCATAAAAACATCTTATATAAATTAACTTAATTATCAATATTAAAGTAGAGTAAATGTGACCCTTCTATCACTTTCTGTCATGTGGACAATGTAAGCCAGGCATCAGGGTGAGGAAGGGGCAGCCATTGTTGATACTTGACCAGAGGCTCACACGGGAGCAAATTCGGCTCCTGTTAATTTTACTTGGACGTAGTGTTATGGAAACCAAAGGTGTACCATTTTCAACACGCTGTCAACAAATTCAAGTTAAGTGTTCTTTCCGAAACCCATGTATCTTTCATTTATGGCCATTAATGTCATTATATAGGGTGGTCCGGTTAGAGCACGACATAGCCTCAAACTAAAGGTAATTAAGCCAGGTCTTTATTGTTCCATGTATAGTGTTTTCTCTGATATAACTTGTCATATATAGGTTTCTGGTTTCACAGTTAGAGCCCTTTTGACAGGTCAAGTCGAGGAAGCAAGGCTTTGTACACCAGTTACTGGGTGATGGAAGCTACCTCAAAGAGGATAATTTGGTGTCTACACCCTAGTTATACCTGGTGGACTAACCTGCTGTACTATAAGATAAGGAACCTTTTCAATGTATGTAGTTAATACTGTAGTTTGATTGGCTGCATATATATAAATATAAACCCCCCCTAATGTGTAGAGGATCGATTTGTGAGATTGAGATTATTGCAGAAATACAGTCCACTTATCATTATACAAATTGCTATCGAAGTATATAAATTAACGTAAATATAAATTCATATAAATTAAATAAATATAAATCTCACAGGTCGGTTCCCACAAGAATTTTGTCAAAAAAACGTTCAAGTAAATACGAGCTTATTTATTCCAACTTATAGATAAAAAACAAAAAAAATAAACTGGCGACCCCTGGCAGCAAGTTCAGGAGGTCTCGGCCTATATCTGGCTGGGGGGGGTGTGGAGTTCTTAGTGAGAGATCATACGACCAAGCTGTGATGGAGACTATACATGGTATGCATAAACCCTAATACTTTACAGGACTTGTCATGGTTTGTGCCTCATTGATAATTCGTTCCAAGTAGTTAAAAGTTAAATCTAAAAGAAATCCAATAAAGTTCAACGATTTTTTCTCTCTCTCTCTCTCTATGGGCGTATGCAATTAATTTTTTCTGTTATATCTTTTATCAGAGCTCGGCCATCAGGCTGTAGATGTTGAGGAAAAGAGGAAGATGCAATGCAGGGAATCGCCCCTGGTATTTATTTCATGAGGTCATTGCGTCGTGGAGTATGAGGAATTGCCCAAGTTCATCGCACGCGTCAAGGCTTTGGCGGCAATTGAAAAGCAGTATGAAGACGCAGATTTAGAAGACTCACATGTTCAAAGACAGAAAACAAAAAAAATTAACGCCGTTGAGACCGTATATGGCGGTTTTTGTGACGAAACAGAAATAAGACTACCTGTCGAAATAGGAATAGGCTTGATTAAAGTGGCGTATAATGGAATACCCAACTTTATCGAGTGGGTGCAAGCCCAAGGTGAAATAGAAAAACAGTTTGCGGGGATTGATTTTAAACAGCGTGAAAACTGGTTTATTTATCATGACAAAGTTCGAGCGCAGAATGCATTTAGAGAAATTTTCTTTGGGGATTATTGTTCCACCTCCGAAGCTGAGGAAATTGCGCCAGAGTTTGAGGTTTATTGGAGGGAAAATTTGCATCCAGTCATTAAGGCAGATCTAGATAAAGCTACACCCACAAGATAACTCTTAGGAACTAATGATGCAAAGGGGACATACTACAGGAACAATGTGCGGGTAGCCTGATGGGGGAAGGGGGGGTTATCCCCAAATCCTGAGACTTAATTGTCCCCCAACCCAGACTCTGTTCAACCAGAACATTATTTTGTTTGTGTATATATATATATATATATATATATATATATATATATATATATATATATATATATATATATATATATATATATATATATATATATATATATATATATATATATATATATATATATATATATATATATATATATATATATATATATATATATATATGTGTGTGTGTGTGTGTGTGTTTTTTACCTAAATAAAAAAAAATCATGTATCATTATTATTATTATTATTGCACACTCCCCTTGAAGATGAAATATGTTAAAAAAAAATGTCAGGTAGTATTTGCTAGAGTACTTGTCATGGGGGTGAATAAGTGATGAGGTCTCTCTCTTATTTTTAAAAACTACTTTAACAGATAAAAAAAAAACTTGACATTTATACAATTTTTTATTTTATTATGAGTACATATACAAAAAAAAACAAGCACTTTTTTATTATTCGTCGTTAGTGTAATAAGATCTAAGGTTCCTCCTTTTACTCGATGGTCTTTTCAGTACTTGTGGCGGTACTTGACCTTTCCCTGCTCCATCTTGTTTAGGACGCACCAGCACAAATTCTTTTTTTGCATTTTTTCATTACATGGGCCAAATGAGCCAGTGTAGGGTAGTAAGATGCCAGCCATTCTTCTTCTTCACCTGCTCTAGACCAACCCACCCCAGAATTGCAGCCTATACCAAATGGCATAACTATCCGTTTGATAGAATTATTACTCTTGGCTTCGCTCATAATGCGACTCACGGCCTTTTTAAAACACCATCGTCTGTTGATAGTTGTATCTCTCCGCAATCCCGCTACTAAATCAATATCTTTACTGTGCTTAATATGAAATTGATTAATGTCATTATTTTCAATAGACGCACCTACACTATATTGACATATGAGGGCTATGAGATAAGGCTGCACATTAGGTTCTGGTGGCGGGGAGAGGATTATATTTCCTGGAGTGTCACGATCCGTAACTACAGCACAAAGCGTTTCAGGACATATTTTCTTTTCAACCACCCCATAAGGATATTTTTCCCACAGCTGTTGGGAGTAACCATTAGAAAACTGGTGTAGGGCAGGAAGATCATAGACAATACAGTCCCCGGGTTTAAATATATCATCGTTGGGGAAATCCACTTCAATAATAGAATCTTTGAGCCTCCGTAATTTGGCTCGCATGTAGTTGGAACACATCTCGAAGCGATTAAAAGGTTTTTTAACATAACCTTCGTCTTATATTCACCTTGTCACATAGAGTTGTTAGAGGCTTTTATAATATGTAATTCATAGTTTTTCTTTTTGTACAGAGAAATTAGGAAACAATAAATATATAAATGTGTGTGTGTGTGTAGAGAAATTAGGAAAAGTAAATAAAAATACAGGTTAACATTTCTTTTTTTTGTGTGGTTTAATTTGTATGAAATATTACAATATAGATTCTACAGCTTTTCTAATCTCATCTTCATTATATTCCATTTCCATTTTCTCTTTGTCTTCATTGTCGTCGTCTTCCACAATAGTGAGCACTTCATCACCTACAGTAATAGACATGGCGCCGGTAGATGGATCATCTTCCACGACAGCTGACCCGTCTTCTCTCACGTCAGCGGCAGGTCTGACAGTAGAAACAGAGTCTTTATCATTCGTAGAAACAGGTGGAATGGCCATACGTGGAATCTTGTGTCTAAAGATGCCATGGGTTGGAGAGCGAGTTGGCGTGTCATTATTTACAGGACATATCATTAAAGTGTCTATACCACGTTCTTGCAGTTTCTGAGCTAATTTGCACATCACAGGGAAATATTTAGTCTCCCATATGTTGCGTTCGCCACTTGTGAGATACTGCCCGCAAGCCTTGCCCAACCCATATGGGAAAATAATCCTTCCCACTTGTCCTCTTCGGCTTCTCTGAAGAATATGTTCAATGGCTTTTCGCAGAGCTTTGTCAAACCAACGCCATCTTTGGTATTCGGTATCATTTTTCAGGCCGTCATAAAAATGCTCATCCAAACTCCATGCTTCGTGCCTGGGCTTTTTGTAAGAAGATGGCGACGCTGGACCATTGGTAAACTGGGTGATTAATCCAATAAGGTGCGGTAAAACAGCATAACTTTCATAGGGGTCGTCATCCATCCTATTGCAGAATTCGGGTGCTTCGCCAACAAATATGAGGCCGGGGATATCTCTATCAGTTCTAACAGCACGATTTTTGTACGGCAGGTTTTTCCGATGCAATCGAGCATAGGGGTATCGTTCCCATAAAGTGTGCACCATTTCGCACAACTGCACGCTTGTTGCATCCAAATCATAGAGCAGACAATCACGATTGTTATAGATGGGCAAAGAGGCAAAGTCGCCAATCAGGGAGGGGAGCTCCATAGTGCTGGCTTGTGAGGTAGTGACTCGGAAGGGGGTCTATATACACTTTTCACGCCGGCGCGGGGGACAACTGCGCAACGTAGAGTTGCCAGGGACATTTTTTTTCCTTGGAGCTCTGGTCATTACGCACCAATATAACATTAACATCGTAATGTTTTAAGTTTTCATACAGATCTTCGATAATTGGAAGATATGTTTCCTCCCAAACTTCATCTCTTTGAACACAGGTGCGACCAATACCCACAGGTAATACAACTCGTGCGATTTCCGGAGAAGACTTGATGAATCTCGTTATGGCTTCTATAGCCTTTTTGAAATAGATGAGGCGATTTTGCGTTGTATCTTCTTTTAATCCGGCGAGCATATCACGATCTTTGGATTTTTCTATATGCGACTTGGCGATCTCATTGTTCTCTACAGGCGCCCCTATACCATATTGCACTGCAGCAGCAATAATGCAGGGGAGATTTTCAGCTCGACGATTGGAGACATGAATTGAACCGGGAATTGGGCGATCATGGGGAACACATCTCTTGAGATTATACAAAGGCCTGCGTTCACCATAGGCGCTTGCGTGTTTGTATTTCACTGATATGTCCTTCGCTATCCCGTACGGAACGCAAGATATGCAGTTTACAGGATACACAATGCAAGTTTCATTATTGCAAAATTCTTCATCGGTTAAATATCCGGTGTGCGTTTCCAGCCAAGTCTCCATTTTTCTTTTTTATTTTACTTTCCCTTATGTTTTGGATAAAGCCTAGTCAACCGCCCTGTGTCGACCCTGCGAATATTCGTCGGGGGGGCTTTGCGCCCTTATATCTCCATCCCTGCTAGTGCGTGTAAAAGTTACCACGTACTGAGCAAATATTTATATTATTATTATAAGGGCTTCGACCAACAAGAAGCCCATAGGAACATTTTTTTTTCACTGACTTAATTAGTATAAAAAAAAACCACCTCAAATAGCGCAATATGTATCTCAAAATATCTTGCCATAAAATATCAATATACGTCAGCTTAATACCCAAACACTGACAACCTTTTTTTTTCAGAAGCAGAAAAGGTCAAACACAGTGCGACATGTTACAATTTTTTTTTAATGTTCCACCCCCCCCCCCCCCCCCATGAAAAAACCATACTCAGACCATATTCCCTTAATGAAATATATATATATATATATATATATATATATATATATATATATATATATATATATATATATATATATATATATATATATATATATATATATATATATATATATGTCGTACCTAGTAGCCAGAACGCACTTCTCAGCCTACTATGCAAGGCCCGATTTGCCTAATAAGCCAAGTTTTCCTGAATTAATATATTTTCTCTAAATTTTTTCTTGTGAAATGATAAAGCTACTCATTTCATTATGTTTGAGGTCAATTTTTTTTAATTGGAGTTAAAATTAACGTAGATATATGACCGAACCTAACCAACCCTACCTAACCTAACCTAACCTATCTTTATAGGTTAGGTTGGGTTATGTAGCCGAAAAAGTTAGGTTAGGTTAGGTTAGGTAGGTTAGGTAGTCGAAAAACAATTAATTCATGAAAACTTGGCTTATTAGGCAAATCGGGCCTTGCATAGTACGCTGAGAAGTGCGTTCTGGCACTTCATATATATATATATATATATATATATATATATATATATATATATATATATATATATATATATATATATATATATATATATATATGTCGTACCTAGTAGCCAGAACGCACTTCTCAGCCTACTATGCAAGGCCCGATTTGCCTAATAAGCCAAGTTTTCCTGAATTAATATATTTTCTCTAATTTTTTTCTTATGAAATGATAAAGCTACCCATTTCATTATGCATTAGGTTAGGTAGTCGAAAAACAATTAATTCAGGAAAACTTGGCTTATTAGGCAAATCGGGCCTTGCATAGTAGGCAGAGAAGTGCGTTCTGGCTACTAGGTACGACATATATATATATATATATATATATATAAATATATATATATATATACCGTCACAATATATATATATATATATATTGTGACGGTAACGCGTTGGTGTTCGGCTGTTTAAGGCTAGGGGTATGGCCTCGTCACATAGTTATAAAAAAAAATAGAAAAACTGGAACTTCGTCTGTGGTAAGGTAAGGAGAAGACACACAAAACACAAGTAAAACTTTAACAATGAAATTTTAATGACGTTAAATAAATCAAAACATGAAAATAATGCACAAACAAATTCTTATAATAAAATCAATCAATCAAAATAATAAGAATACTTAAATGACACAATGAAAAGTTACGTTAAGGCAAAATAACAAGTGCAATACAAAAGTTAAGTGGGAGGTGCTGGAATATTGGCTTAAAGCCACCACCTCTCTCAGTACACGCTAGAGTCTAGCTGGGAGGTGTGATGGCCACGAAAGCACTGAACATTCTGAGGACTGATGTTGGGGCGACCCCAGACATCAGGTAGTATTGGGGGGGGCGAGGCAGGTGCAGCCAGACCGGCGACCAATCAGCGGAGCCGTAGCGATCAACGGGTAGTTTGGTGGTTGGAGTTCGAACAGGTGGCTGGCTGCATACGTTTCTGCTCACCCTGGCAAGCCTTGCTGGTGTTGTTGTCGTTGTTGGACATTTCTTCCATAGTCTTTTTATATAATTGTGAAGACGTAATTATGGAGGGAAGAGCAGGCTCAATCTCTTGAAGGAGATTATCGTCACAACTCTCCCCCGAAGCCTGCGGTTCTGGAAGAAGTACGTCGTTATGTGGTGGAGTAATGGATGGAGTTGCTTCTACTTCATAAACTCTGGAGAGGGCATGGGCTAAGATGTTGTCAGACTCTTGGTATAGCGTGTCTCCAGGTTGAATTTCTGCAGTTAGCAAGCCCATAGTAGAAGACGTTGAGATGAGAAGTGGGCGTGCTGCAGGAGGTGTAGGGTGGTGTGGTCCGTATTGATGGTGGACCGAGCACTTTTCAGGTGTGGAGTGAAGTGCTGAAGCTTCAGGATGAGGAAGAGTAGCTCCTTGCCAATTGTTCCATCGTTCCTTGTAGCAGTAGTCGCTGACAGGTGTATTCTTCTCGCCTCGTTGCTGCATCACGACACCACCATCGTCGGTACCATTGGCGTCGACATGGAGGATGTAGGGCTTATCTGACGAGGTGAGAGTGGAATTAGAAGAGGGCATAGGAGCACGAGTATTATCCTGAAAGCATTTGGGAAGATCATTAAGGATTTTGGAATTAGAAAGCGCCGACTCCTTGTCAGTGCTTTCGGGAGAAGAAGCCGGGATGGTCTCACTGTGGATGTAGGGTTCTGTGAAGGTAGAACAATTAATCAAGACAGTGGGAGGAGTACCATTATATTGCTTCAGGAGGTTGACGTGGCACAGCTGGGTCTTCCGCCGCCTATCTGGAGTCTCTATGACGTATGTGTTGTTGCTTCTGCACTCTTTGACGCAGTAGGGTCCTGAAAATCTGTTTTGTAAAGGTGAACCTGGGATAGGGAAATAGGCAAGGACGAAGTCTCCCGGCTTGAATTTTCTTACTTTGCTGGTCTGGTCGTAATGAGTCTTCATTCTCACCTGGGCTTTCAATAGATTATCATGGGCAAAGCGGTGGACTCTCTCTAGAATGTGTTGAAGGTTTTGAAGAAACTGGGGCACATTCTGATGCTCACTGAAGGTGGCATCTCTGAGAGAGTCTTTGAAAGCCTTAAGGGGAGTACGGCACTTACGGCCGTAGAGCATCTCATAAGGAGATACTCCTAGGGACTCATTGGGGAGACTTCTGAAAATACACATTATTAGGTCAATCTGCTTATCCCAATCCTTTGAGGTTTCACTACAAAACTTTTTCAAGAGTGCTTTGATGGTCTGATGACTACGTTCAAGAGAACCCTGTGAAGCAGGATGATAGGGGCTGGACAATACCTGTTTGATGTTGAACTCCTCCAGTGTCCTTTTGAAGAGATCACTGGTGAAGTTGGTGCCACAGTCACTTTGAATCTCCCTGGGAAATCCGTATTGAGTGAAGATCTTCAATAGATGTTTTATAACCGTAGCAGCCGTGATGTTCTTCACTGGAACTGCTATGGAAAATCTGGTGGTAGGACACAGGATGGTTAGGATGTAGGCGTTACCTGAACTGGTCCGAGGTAAAGGACCAACACAGTCTATTATGAGTCTGTGGAAAGGTTCCGCAGGCACCTGTATGGGAATCAGTGGTGCTCTGGGAATGGAGACGTTCGGTTTGCCTGCCATCTGACATGTATGACACTGTTTTACGTACTGTTTGACGTTGTTTACCATACCTGGCCAGTAGTAGTCTTGACGAATCCCATGGTAAGTCTTGTTGAAGCCGTAGTGGGAGAATGCTCCGTGGGCCAGGTGTAGAATAGTGGGCCGCAGGCTGGTGGGAATCACAAGTTGTTCGGTGTTGGCCCAATCGTCCTCCTCCTTCAGTTTACTGGGTCTATATCTGCGGTAGAGCAAGTCGTTCTCTAGGAAGAACCCAGGAATACTGTCGGGTTGAGTCTCAGCCTGGAAAAACAATGGTGTTAAAGTAAGATCTTCCCTCTGCAACTTACGGAACTCCAACTTGGTCAGATGCGGGGGTAGTTTCTGAGGGTCTTGAGGGACAGCGGTAGCAGTAGAGTCAGCTGGCTGTGGACGTGCGGCTTGTGCACGGGTGGTCACGAGAACCGGAGGAGAAACTTCATCACTCTCTTGAACCTCTGCTGGAACATACTCAAGAATAGGGTTACTTGGCACAGAGTTACACACCTGGGGTTTGTCCATGACGATCAGGTTGGTCGGTTGCAGGTCTTCTGCCAAGTCGTTGCCTAGGAGAAGTTGCACTCCAGGCATGGGAAAAGGCTTTTCCCTAACGGCGACTTGGACTTCCCCGTTCACGTAGGGACAATCCAGGTGGACTCTGGCGAGAGGGTATGGAGTGGTAGCAGTGAGGTCAGTGATGAAGACTGTTTCCCCGGTGTAGACTATGTTGGGCACAGCCGACTTCAAGATGATCGATTGTAGAGCCGCTGTGTCCCTCAAGATCTTCAATTTGAAACGTCCCTCCGGATTTGAACCGTTGGCAGAGACAGTTCCAGTATACAGGTGGTTACTGAAAAGAGAAAGATCATTAACATCAACACCAACATTCATCACAGGCTTACCGGACTTAGGAGGAGTTGGTTTGGGTCGTTGTTGGTCAGTGGTTCCCTTGTATTGAGACTTACCACACTTGTCTATGGTATGTCCATAGAGTCTACAATACTTGCAGTACAGTTGTGAACCAGCTTGATCGGGGCTCACCTTCTCGTAACTGTACCACGACTTCTTACTGGAGGATGGTTCAGGTGTCAGCCGGTGGATGAGGCTGTAAGTGTCAGCCGACTTAGCACACTTCAGGTAGTCGGTTTCTTCTTTATCTGCTAAGTAGAGGCGGACAGGAGGCGGCACACGTCTCAAGAATTCTTCAACAAGCATCAGGTTGACGAGTTCTGTAAAAGTAGAGACATGTGCTGCTTCCAGCCATTTCATGAAATACCTCCGTTTCGTGTTAGCAAACTCTAGGAAGGTAGTGGTACTTGCCTTCAGGTGGTCACGGAATTTCCTTCTATAACTTTCAGTAGAGAGGAGGTAGGCGTCCAACACTGCTTGTTTCAGAGTGTAGTAGTCATTCTCAGACGCCAAAGTACTGAGTGTGACTGCAGCTCTACCTGTAAGATGGACTCTGAGAAGTGTGGCCCATTGGTCGACAGGCCAACTGAGTTGATTAGCAAGGGTTTCAAAGGTGGTAAAGAACACATCAACTTCTGCTTCTACAAAGGATGGCATTAACTTACTTGCATGTGATATATTAAAACTGACGGGAAGATTGGCAGTAGCTTGCTGGCGTTGAGCGAGGTGTGAAGTTTCCAAC
Organism: Procambarus clarkii; assembly: GCF_040958095.1. Taxonomy (NCBI): domain Eukaryota; kingdom Metazoa; phylum Arthropoda; class Malacostraca; order Decapoda; family Cambaridae; genus Procambarus; species Procambarus clarkii. The sequence goes on along the minus strand of NC_091214.1, from coordinate 6,020,218 downwards.
GTGTATTCCCGTTGACGACACTCAAGAGCCAGAGTCGCTTGTTGCTTGTCATGTTCACGTTGCATTTCCAACTCGCGTTGTTTGGTTTCAAGCCGTATGCGTTCCCGCTCCTGGAGTAAGGCAATCTCACGTTCTTGTTCTTCCCTTCGTATGGCAGCTGCTCGTTCTTGTTGTTCGAGGGCTTCCCTTTGCTGTTCGCGGGCTTCCTTTTGCTGCTCACGTTCAATCTTAGCCAGCTCTAGTTTAAGTTTCATCGTTGCCAAGTCAGTTTTATCTGCAATATAGTAAGTTTCATGAGTTTCAGAGTCTATCTTACCTTGCTCTAAATAGTAATCCAGCAACAGGTTGTGTAGGTCATTTTTGTTGGCTTGGTAGGGAACTTCTAGTTGATACTCATGTGCAAGAGTTTGTAGTTCAGTCCTCTTGGCACGACTTAAAGTCCCTATTTCACCTGCTGGATTTGCACGGAAAGTTTGGAGACGAAACATGGTGAAATTAGCAAATAAAGGTACACGAATGTTCAATAATGAAATGTCAGAAACAGGACAACGTGGCAACTGGTACCTATCCTGTGTGATCTTTAACAATTAACGTTAAGTGAAAGATATTAAATGATTAAATTAAATCAAGGGCGCAGGAAATCTTGTACCCGGTACTCATGTAAGAGAATAAGGGCAAGAAAATCCTACTAACAAATGAAACAAAGTTTCGAAAACAAATGAAACAGTTAAATGCTTCAAAAGTAAAATTGGTAGTCCAAGGATGTAGGCATACCTTGCCAAGTCTCTATAGGACATAAAGCAAGTTTTTCCTACTGAATTTAATATGATACTTACAGAATTAGCGAACTTTTGTGCTCTGAAAAAATAAGCTAATTCCCTACCGTTGTATGTATCATCATCTCTGACTGACGTGTAGGGGTGCGAGGTGTCAACTGGTGACGAGAACTGCTGCTGAGGTCCCAATTCAGCAACTAAAGTTCGAGCTAGAGGAACTATGGCCCTCTTTGTCCTCCTACAGTCAGATTGCAGAAGATTGGGTACTCTTGACCCGGGGCAGACCACAGTACCAGGGTACCAATATGATGATCTGTCAGAATGAGAAATATTCAAGGGACATAGATGGTAAATACGAGTAATAACATGGAGGGAGAGATGACCAATTAAGAGTATGACTGAGGCCTACAGTCACCACGTAATCCAAAGTTGTCTCACCTTCACTATATGTTACTCTCGTAATGCACAATACACCGCACCTTATAAAAAATGAAATTGAATGAAAAATAGTAAAGCTACGTTAACAAAGTTAAATACGCTTACCATAAATTACCACTTGGCACCAGTACCTGAGTGAAGCATCCCGGACAGGCCCCCATATAACTTGTGACGGTAACGCGTTGGTGTTCGGCTGTTTAAGGCTAGGGGTATGGCCTCGTCACATAGTTATAAAAAAAAATAGAAAAACTGGAACTTCGTCTGTGGTAAGGTAAGGAGAAGACACACAAAACACAAGTAAAACTTTAACAATGAAATTTTAATGACGTTAAATAAATCAAAACATGAAAATAATGCACAAACAAATTCTTATAATAAAATCAATCAATCAAAATAATAAGAATACTTAAATGACACAATGAAAAGTTACGTTAAGGCAAAATAACAAGTGCAATACAAAAGTTAAGTGGGAGGTGCTGGAATATTGGCTTAAAGCCACCACCTCTCTCAGTACACGCTAGAGTCTAGCTGGGAGGTGTGATGGCCACGAAAGCACTGAACATTCTGAGGACTGATGTTGGGGCGACCCCAGACATCAGGTAGTATTGGGGGGGGCGAGGCAGGTGCAGCCAGACCGGCGACCAATCAGCGGAGCCGTAGCGATCAACGGGTAGTTTGGTGGTTGGAGTTCGAACAGGTGGCTGGCTGCATACGTTTCTGCTCACCCTGGCAAGCCTTGCTGGTGTTGTTGTCGTTGTTGGACATTTCTTCCATAGTCTTTTTATATAATTGTGAAGACGTAATTATGGAGGGAAGAGCAGGCTCAATCTCTTGAAGGAGATTATCGTCACAACTCTCCCCCGAAGCCTGCGGTTCTGGAAGAAGTACGTCGTTATGTGGTGGAGTAATGGATGGAGTTGCTTCTACTTCATAAACTCTGGAGAGGGCATGGGCTAAGATGTTGTCAGACTCTTGGTATAGCGTGTCTCCAGGTTGAATTTCTGCAGTTAGCAAGCCCATAGTAGAAGACGTTGAGATGAGAAGTGGGCGTGCTGCAGGAGGTGTAGGGTGGTGTGGTCCGTATTGATGGTGGACCGAGCACTTTTCAGGTGTGGAGTGAAGTGCTGAAGCTTCAGGATGAGGAAGAGTAGCTCCTTGCCAATTGTTCCATCGTTCCTTGTAGCAGTAGTCGCTGACAGGTGTATTCTTCTCGCCTCGTTGCTGCATCACGACACCACCATCGTCGGTACCATTGGCGTCGACATGGAGGATGTAGGGCTTATCTGACGAGGTGAGAGTGGAATTAGAAGAGGGCATAGGAGCACGAGTATTATCCTGAAAGCATTTGGGAAGATCATTAAGGATTTTGGAATTAGAAAGCGCCGACTCCTTGTCAGTGCTTTCGGGAGAAGAAGCCGGGATGGTCTCACTGTGGATGTAGGGTTCTGTGAAGGTAGAACAATTAATCAAGACAGTGGGAGGAGTACCATTATATTGCTTCAGGAGGTTGACGTGGCACAGCTGGGTCTTCCGCCGCCTATCTGGAGTCTCTATGACGTATGTGTTGTTGCTTCTGCACTCTTTGACGCAGTAGGGTCCTGAAAATCTGTTTTGTAAAGGTGAACCTGGGATAGGGAAATAGGCAAGGACGAAGTCTCCCGGCTTGAATTTTCTTACTTTGCTGGTCTGGTCGTAATGAGTCTTCATTCTCACCTGGGCTTTCAATAGATTATCATGGGCAAAGCGGTGGACTCTCTCTAGAATGTGTTGAAGGTTTTGAAGAAACTGGGGCACATTCTGATGCTCACTGAAGGTGGCATCTCTGAGAGAGTCTTTGAAAGCCTTAAGGGGAGTACGGCACTTACGGCCGTAGAGCATCTCATAAGGAGATACTCCTAGGGACTCATTGGGGAGACTTCTGAAAATACACATTATTAGGTCAATCTGCTTATCCCAATCCTTTGAGGTTTCACTACAAAACTTTTTCAAGAGTGCTTTGATGGTCTGATGACTACGTTCAAGAGAACCCTGTGAAGCAGGATGATAGGGGCTGGACAATACCTGTTTGATGTTGAACTCCTCCAGTGTCCTTTTGAAGAGATCACTGGTGAAGTTGGTGCCACAGTCACTTTGAATCTCCCTGGGAAATCCGTATTGAGTGAAGATCTTCAATAGATGTTTTATAACCGTAGCAGCCGTGATGTTCTTCACTGGAACTGCTATGGAAAATCTGGTGGTAGGACACAGGATGGTTAGGATGTAGGCGTTACCTGAACTGGTCCGAGGTAAAGGACCAACACAGTCTATTATGAGTCTGTGGAAAGGTTCCGCAGGCACCTGTATGGGAATCAGTGGTGCTCTGGGAATGGAGACGTTCGGTTTGCCTGCCATCTGACATGTATGACACTGTTTTACGTACTGTTTGACGTTGTTTACCATACCTGGCCAGTAGTAGTCTTGACGAATCCCATGGTAAGTCTTGTTGAAGCCGTAGTGGGAGAATGCTCCGTGGGCCAGGTGTAGAATAGTGGGCCGCAGGCTGGTGGGAATCACAAGTTGTTCGGTGTTGGCCCAATCGTCCTCCTCCTTCAGTTTACTGGGTCTATATCTGCGGTAGAGCAAGTCGTTCTCTAGGAAGAACCCAGGAATACTGTCGGGTTGAGTCTCAGCCTGGAAAAACAATGGTGTTAAAGTAAGATCTTCCCTCTGCAACTTACGGAACTCCAACTTGGTCAGATGCGGGGGTAGTTTCTGAGGGTCTTGAGGGACAGCGGTAGCAGTAGAGTCAGCTGGCTGTGGACGTGCGGCTTGTGCACGGGTGGTCACGAGAACCGGAGGAGAAACTTCATCACTCTCTTGAACCTCTGCTGGAACATACTCAAGAATAGGGTTACTTGGCACAGAGTTACACACCTGGGGTTTGTCCATGACGATCAGGTTGGTCGGTTGCAGGTCTTCTGCCAAGTCGTTGCCTAGGAGAAGTTGCACTCCAGGCATGGGAAAAGGCTTTTCCCTAACGGCGACTTGGACTTCCCCGTTCACGTAGGGACAATCCAGGTGGACTCTGGCGAGAGGGTATGGAGTGGTAGCAGTGAGGTCAGTGATGAAGACTGTTTCCCCGGTGTAGACTATGTTGGGCACAGCCGACTTCAAGATGATCGATTGTAGAGCCGCTGTGTCCCTCAAGATCTTCAATTTGAAACGTCCCTCCGGATTTGAACCGTTGGCAGAGACAGTTCCAGTATACAGGTGGTTACTGAAAAGAGAAAGATCATTAACATCAACACCAACATTCATCACAGGCTTACCGGACTTAGGAGGAGTTGGTTTGGGTCGTTGTTGGTCAGTGGTTCCCTTGTATTGAGACTTACCACACTTGTCTATGGTATGTCCATAGAGTCTACAATACTTGCAGTACAGTTGTGAACCAGCTTGATCGGGGCTCACCTTCTCGTAACTGTACCACGACTTCTTACTGGAGGATGGTTCAGGTGTCAGCCGGTGGATGAGGCTGTAAGTGTCAGCCGACTTAGCACACTTCAGGTAGTCGGTTTCTTCTTTATCTGCTAAGTAGAGGCGGACAGGAGGCGGCACACGTCTCAAGAATTCTTCAACAAGCATCAGGTTGACGAGTTCTGTAAAAGTAGAGACATGTGCTGCTTCCAGCCATTTCATGAAATACCTCCGTTTCGTGTTAGCAAACTCTAGGAAGGTAGTGGTACTTGCCTTCAGGTGGTCACGGAATTTCCTTCTATAACTTTCAGTAGAGAGGAGGTAGGCGTCCAACACTGCTTGTTTCAGAGTGTAGTAGTCATTCTCAGACGCCAAAGTACTGAGTGTGACTGCAGCTCTACCTGTAAGATGGACTCTGAGAAGTGTGGCCCATTGGTCGACAGGCCAACTGAGTTGATTAGCAAGGGTTTCAAAGGTGGTAAAGAACACATCAACTTCTGCTTCTACAAAGGATGGCATTAACTTACTTGCATGTGATATATTAAAACTGACGGGAAGATTGGCAGTAGCTTGCTGGCGTTGAGCGAGGTGTGAAGTTTCCAACGTGTATTCCCGTTGACGACACTCAAGAGCCAGAGTCGCTTGTTGCTTGTCATGTTCACGTTGCATTTCCAACTCGCGTTGTTTGGTTTCAAGCCGTATGCGTTCCCGCTCCTGGAGTAAGGCAATCTCACGTTCTTGTTCTTCCCTTCGTATGGCAGCTGCTCGTTCTTGTTGTTCGAGGGCTTCCCTTTGCTGTTCGCGGGCTTCCTTTTGCTGCTCACGTTCAATCTTAGCCAGCTCTAGTTTAAGTTTCATCGTTGCCAAGTCAGTTTTATCTGCAATATAGTAAGTTTCATGAGTTTCAGAGTCTATCTTACCTTGCTCTAAATAGTAATCCAGCAACAGGTTGTGTAGGTCATTTTTGTTGGCTTGGTAGGGAACTTCTAGTTGATACTCATGTGCAAGAGTTTGTAGTTCAGTCCTCTTGGCACGACTTAAAGTCCCTATTTCACCTGCTGGATTTGCACGGAAAGTTTGGAGACGAAACATGGTGAAATTAGCAAATAAAGGTACACGAATGTTCAATAATGAAATGTCAGAAACAGGACAACGTGGCAACTGGTACCTATCCTGTGTGATCTTTAACAATTAACGTTAAGTGAAAGATATTAAATGATTAAATTAAATCAAGGGCGCAGGAAATCTTGTACCCGGTACTCATGTAAGAGAATAAGGGCAAGAAAATCCTACTAACAAATGAAACAAAGTTTCGAAAACAAATGAAACAGTTAAATGCTTCAAAAGTAAAATTGGTAGTCCAAGGATGTAGGCATACCTTGCCAAGTCTCTATAGGACATAAAGCAAGTTTTTCCTACTGAATTTAATATGATACTTACAGAATTAGCGAACTTTTGTGCTCTGAAAAAATAAGCTAATTCCCTACCGTTGTATGTATCATCATCTCTGACTGACGTGTAGGGGTGCGAGGTGTCAACTGGTGACGAGAACTGCTGCTGAGGTCCCAATTCAGCAACTAAAGTTCGAGCTAGAGGAACTATGGCCCTCTTTGTCCTCCTACAGTCAGATTGCAGAAGATTGGGTACTCTTGACCCGGGGCAGACCACAGTACCAGGGTACCAATATGATGATCTGTCAGAATGAGAAATATTCAAGGGACATAGATGGTAAATACGAGTAATAACATGGAGGGAGAGATGACCAATTAAGAGTATGACTGAGGCCTACAGTCACCACGTAATCCAAAGTTGTCTCACCTTCACTATATGTTACTCTCGTAATGCACAATACACCGCACCTTATAAAAAATGAAATTGAATGAAAAATAGTAAAGCTACGTTAACAAAGTTAAATACGCTTACCATAAATTACCACTTGGCACCAGTACCTGAGTGAAGCATCCCGGACAGGCCCCCATATAACTTGTGACGGTAACGCGTTGGTGTTCGGCTGTTTAAGGCTAGGGGTATGGCCTCGTCACATAGTTATAAAAAAAAATAGAAAAACTGGAACTTCGTCTGTGGTAAGGTAAGGAGAAGACACACAAAACACAAGTAAAACTTTAACAATGAAATTTTAATGACGTTAAATAAATCAAAACATGAAAATAATGCACAAACAAATTCTTATAATAAAATCAATCAATCAAAATAATAAGAATACTTAAATGACACAATGAAAAGTTACGTTAAGGCAAAATAACAAGTGCAATACAAAAGTTAAGTGGGAGGTGCTGGAATATTGGCTTAAAGCCACCACCTCTCTCAGTACACGCTAGAGTCTAGCTGGGAGGTGTGATGGCCACGAAAGCACTGAACATTCTGAGGACTGATGTTGGGGCGACCCCAGACATCAGGTAGTATTGGGGGGGGCGAGGCAGGTGCAGCCAGACCGGCGACCAATCAGCGGAGCCGTAGCGATCAACGGGTAGTTTGGTGGTTGGAGTTCGAACAGGTGGCTGGCTGCATACGTTTCTGCTCACCCTGGCAAGCCTTGCTGGTGTTGTTGTCGTTGTTGGACATTTCTTCCATAGTCTTTTTATATAATTGTGAAGACGTAATTATGGAGGGAAGAGCAGGCTCAATCTCTTGAAGGAGATTATCGTCACAATATATATATATATATATATATATATATATATATATATATATATATATATATATATATATATATATATATATATATATATATATATATATATATATATATATATATATATATATATATATATTTATATATATATATATATATATATTTATATATATATATATATATATATATATATATATATATATATATATATATATATATATATATATATATATATATATAAATGCATAAGACACAGGTTATACCTTATGACAAATATACCTTATGTAGTTAATGACATTTCTCGATAATTATCACAAAAAATAAGTACTTGGTCATATATATATATATATATATATATATATATATATATATATATATATATATATATATATATATATATATATATATATAATTATCGAGGCCACATCATTATTGGAAGGTTTGTGATAACTTATTGACATTAGGGATACCTTATGTAGTTAATGACATTTCTCGATAATTATCACAAAAAATAAGTACTTGGTCACCTTTCCTAGACTACCAACTGCCATCTTTTTTTTTAATTCACTGCATTATGCAACATGATTTAGCACATTTGCGAGTCATTTTTTCCTTTCCCTGTTTCCTCATAATTATGCCATAAAAAAAAGAGTAGCGGTGGCTAGAATTGCCAAACCAAAAAAAAAAAAAAGAAACTAGCACATATGTAGCGATCTTTGACACTTATTTCGGGGAGGGAAAGGACGGGCAATATATAGCCTAGGATCTTGCCTCCATTCGCCAGTGTCGCACCAGTACACAATGGAACCTTCCCGTACTAAAACGTTTTACTCCAGGGACAGTCTTAAATGTGCCCAAATGCGTTTAGACACCTTTATAAATTGGCCTGTCGAGTGGCTAAACCCCCAAGACCTGGTGAATGAGGGATTTTATTATCTGAGAGTTGCGGATCATTGTTCCTGCGCCTTTTGTTGTAAAGTTGTGCATGCTTGGATTGAGGGCGATACGCCCCGTAGTAGGCATGCGAAAGTGTCGCCAAAATGTTCCTTCATAAGAGGCGAAAAGGACAATAACGTTCCTTTGGAAATCACCAAACTGGCATTCGAATATGGGCTGGATTTCTTTTCACCCCTATTCGAACCAAAGAATATAGCAACATCTGATCGTGAGTATATTGTATAAATATAATTTACTAGTTTATCTGTGAATAATTAGTATTGGCGATGTGGAGGGAGGACAAAAATAAGTATAAACGCAGGAAGTCTTTTCAAATATTTTTTTTTTTTTTTTTTTTGAAAGAATTGACTTAGAACCTGTGTCTTATGCATATATGTGATGGAGCATCTTTGTTTTTTTAGAGACCCCACCCCGCGAGGAAGAAACTAAAATGACTGGAGATGATTTGCAGGTTCTGGGGGTAATTCCATACGCTAAACCTAGATATCCAGGCTTGGCAACATACAAACAGCGTTTGGAAACATTCGACCTCAGCTGGACTGGTTGTGTCAAGCAAACATCTCACGAATTGGCAGAATCAGGATTTTTCTTCTGTGGTAAACAGATATTGTTGGAGTTTTTGTTATTTTTAGTGTGTGCGTGTGTATCCTCCTGGCCGGGGAGGATTTACTGGGCGCAAATCCTTAACTGTAGCCTCTGTTTAACTCAACAGTAAAATGGGTACTTGGTTGTAAAAAACGATTCTTCGAGGTGGGGATTGTATTCTAGGGACCTGCCCGAAATGCTAGGCCGTACAAGAATGTAACAACTCTTGTATATATCTAAAAAAAAAAAAAGTGTGTTTACTCCCCCAATTGTGCTTGCGGGGGTGGAGCTCTGGCTCTTTGGTCCCGGGAAGTGTGTGTGTGTGTGTGTGTGCGTGTTCGTGTGTGTGTTTTGTATTACAACATTGCCGGATGTGAGCTATAATAATAATAATGAATGGGAATATTTTTTTTCTTAAATTTACAGGCCTAAGTGACCACATGCGCTACTTTTTCTGTGGAAATGGTTTTCGTAATTGGGAACCCGCTGACGACCCTTGGACACTGCACGCGCAATGGTATCCTGAGTGCACCTTTGTCAACATTAAAAAGGATGCACAGTTCATTAAGAATGCTAGAGAATCTTCGCAGCGTCGAACTATAAAACCCATAGATGAACATCTTTTAACTGGTCTGATGGAAGGTTTGGGTTTTTTCCCAGCATTAATTGAACATTTTGGATTTCCTGATGTCTGTGTGAGACCTGCCTTAAGGCTATATCTCAAAAGCACCAAAGATTTATTACCGTTTGTTACAGAGGCCAGATGTATAGAATTAATGTTGTGGTATATGCAAGAGAGCACTAAAGCCGAAATGGGTTTAAGGGGAATTCATCATGAGGATGTGGAAGGTAGGGTAGAGCCTGCGAATCTGGAATGGCAATCCGCGCCCTCTGACATGGAAACAGTCGCCACAGCTAATGAAATGGATGTCGACGTTGTTGGATAAATGAGCGGGTTCATGAGCACTAATCTTGGTTTGCGGGCTTTGCCTTCTGCTGTTGAAACAGAGGCGGAAGAGACGACTATAGTCGCTAATGAAATGGATGTTGAAACTGGCGAAGAGGCCACAGACTTTGATGCGACATCCCATGTTGAAACTGTGATGAACACATCCACGCCAACGTCTTGGGCTGCTGATATTTTGTGTAAGGTGTGCTTTAACAATGCGTTGAGTGTCGTACTGCTGCCCTGCAGACATATGGTAACATGCAGTAATTGTCTTGTATCTATGAGAAACTGCCCCATTTGCAGATGCACCATTTCGCATGTCCTTCGACCGATTATTTCCTAAGAAGACAAAAACTAAGAAGACATAGAGACTAATTTATTTATGTAAATAAAAATTGTACAAATGTCGAGTTGTTTTTTTATATTCATAAATTAGTATAAATAAGCTCACATTTTCATGAACAGTATTTTTTTTTGGGGGGGGGTGGGATTAGATTGCAATTGCTTATTTACTGCCCTAAAATCATTGATCCGGGGGGTGGGGGCGAGATACTGCCTCATTTAGAGAAATTTGCCATGTGCAATAGCTCGGACGTTGAGGAACTGAACCGGGTCCTGCACGAAGGTTGCTCAACATTCTGCTCGAATATGGACAAAAATAGAATCTCTCTCTCTCTTTCTGAGGTAAAGAACCTTTTGAGAACTAGCACTCAAAGGTTATAAAAAAGATTAACAACTTTATAATTAGAGAGGCTGCTAAGATAATGAATCATTTAGTGAAATTTGTAATGTCCAATATCTCGGACGTTGGGGAACTGAACCAGGACCCGCACGAAGGTTGTTCAACATACCGCTCGAATATGGACAAAAATAGAATCTCTCTCTCTCTCTTTCTTTCTGAGGTAAAGAACCTTTTTTGAGACCTAGCACTCAAAGGTTAAAAAAAAAAAGATTAACACCTTTATAATTAGAGAGACAGCTAAGATACTGCATCATTTAGTGAAATTTGTAATGTCCATTAGCTCGGACGTTGGGGAACTGAACCAGGGACCGCACGAAGGTTGCTCTGCTCCTGTGCAAATGAGGTAACATTTGGGAGAAAGAGAGGAAGCAAGATTTACTCCCTTGGAAAACCTTTATAAAAAATTTGTGGCCAGTTTTGAAAATATTATATGCCTTTCACCAGTGTATTTTTTGGTTTCCAACTATTGAACATTCATCCTCGGTACCTCTCATAAGTAGAGACCCCCTTCTTGAGGCCCTAGACTCATCTTAAAGCAAAGCGACGAATCGTGCAAGAAAACAGGTTAGGATAGGGCACCAGTTCCTCAGGTATACCCTGGGTGGTGGTCCCCCCGGGACCCCAGGGGGGACCACCACCCCACCCCCGCCAGCCAGCCAGGAGCGCGCTGACTGTGCCCTAACCTAACCACCCAAAATAAGAGGGTTGGACGAATCCGCCCTCGAGAGTCAAGTCGGCATGGAAGTGCCCAACCGTTTCTGAAAAATTTTACCTCAATTTGTCTCCTTTTACACTACTGAAAAGCACTTGGAAAACTATCTCTAGTATCCTAGGAACTAAACAACACTCACATAACCAAATAAAACTCTACAAGGATGGGGATATACCGTCAACTGATTTAGAAATGGCAAATGAATTTAATAGTTTCTTTTCATCGGTTGGTGCTAATCTTGCCAGTAAAATCCCACAGACTCAGACACATATTAACACATATCTCTCAGGCAGCTATCCAAACTCTCTTCTCCTTTCACCAATCAGCCCGGCAGATGTTGTGTCCATCATACATTCTCTAAAAACTAAGGCAGGGAACACCAGTGAAATTCCGTCCATTGTGTACAAGAGAGCCTCCCATGCCCTTGCCCCACCCATAGCACTACTGTTCAACAAATCTATAGAGTATCACACCTTCCCTGATATCCTCAAAAAAGCAAGAGTAACGCCAGTCCATAAAGGAGGCAATCCGGCGGACATAAACAATTATAGACCAATATCAAATCTACCCATTCTATCAAAAATATTTGAAAAAATTATTTACAAACAGCTCAATTCCTACCTCGTAAAATTCGACATACTCAGCCCCTGCCAGTGGCTTCCGGTCCCAAAAGAGCACCAACGATGCAATCATTAGTCTCCTTGACATTATCTACTCAGCCCTTGACAAAAATGAGTTTCCGATTGGACTCTTCATTGACCTAAGAAATGCCTTTGATACTGTTAATCACAACTACCTCTTACTTAAACTCCAGCATTATGGAATCCGAGGCCTTGCCCTCGACTACATCCGATCCTATCTTAGTGACAGACACCAATATGTAACCATCAATGATACAACTTCTTCCACTCTACCAATTACCGTTGGAGTGCCACAGGGCAGCATCTTAGGACCTCTTCTATTTCTTATATATATAAATGATCTGCCTAATGTCTCTAATATTCTCAAACCTATATTGTTTGCTGACGATACTACCCTTATCTACTCAAACCTCAACCCACATACACTAAATAATGTTGTGAATAATGAATTAAAAAAAGTCCACTTATGGATGTCAACGAACAAACTAACATTAAACATCGAAAAGACTTACTACATCTTATTTGGAAGCAAATCATCAAATGCAATTCAGCTACAGATAGACAACATTAACATCAGTAATAAAAATGATAGCAAGTTTCTTGGCCTATTCCTAGACAAGAGACTCAACTTCAGCACCCACATTCAACACATAACTAAGAAAGTCTCTAAGACAGTTGGTATACTCTCCAAAATCAGATATTATGTTCCTAACTCTGCTCTCCTCTCACTATATTATGCACTAATCTACCCCTATCTTAATTATGGTATCTGTGCATGGGGGTCTACCACTGCAAACCACCTTAAGCCCATCATTACACAGCAAAAATCTGCTATCAGAATAATAACTAACTCTGCTTTCAGACAACACTCAGCTTCCTTGTTTAAATCCCTAAACTTGCTAAATATTAACTCCCTCCACACATTCTCTTGTGTCAACTACATTTACAAAACCCTGTTCTTAAATGCAAACCATGCTCTGAAACTCTCCCTGGACAGATGTAATAGGACCCATTATCACCACACCAGAAATAAATATCTCTTTGATATCCCCAGGGTCAAACTTAATCTGTGTAAACACTCTATGCAAATTAAGGAACCTAGTCTATGGAACTCACTCCCTAGTGAATTGAAAAACTGTAAAACTTTTGCCTTATTTAAAAGCAAAACCAAAAAGTACCTAACTCCATCTTCTTAGTTTCCTACACTGAGCTTTAAATTTGCTCTGTACCTAGTGTTACCCAATCTCTTAATTTTTATGTAATATCAAACAACCTTATCATTGTGTTCATTGCTGTCTTCTTTTATGTGCTAGCCATATGCTGTATTGTGACTACCAATTTTTGTCAACTACCATTCAAGCTGTCATTGCAATCAATCTTATATTGTTTCTGCTGTATTGTGCCTACCAATTTGTTGTCAACTACCATTTTAAGCTGTCATTGCAATCAATCTTAGCTACCTATGTGCTTTAATATACTGTACCTACAATTTTCTCTCATCTTCTTTTTTTTCATTTCATGTAATCTGTTATCATTTTTTGTCTATAAATTTTGCAAGTATTTACCTCCTTAAAATTTTCTTAGATTAAGGACCTGCCCGAAACGCTGCGCGTGCTAGTGGCTTTACAAGACTATAATTACCATATTTGTATCCTCACATTCCTTATGTACATTCTTGTATATGCATAAATAAATAAATAAATCCTAGTGTCCTATTTGCTTATTACGAATATTCATGCTTTGATCCTTTTGTTTTAAATTCTTACTAATCATAACTCCCAGATCCCTTTCGCAATCCAACTTCGCAATCTCAGCACCATCTAGCTCGTATGTTGTAACTCTCGTATTCTTGTAACGTGTTCTCTTACAGGAGCGAATAGAAGAAGGTGTTGCTACTGATACTGAGATGGTGCTAGGCAGTGATGATGAGGAAGAACCTGAGGAAGAGCAAGGTGCACCTTGCGCAGGGTGTAAAAAGAGATAAGGAGAGCAAGAAGAAACTATGAAGTTCGTATAGCAGGCCAAGCAAAGGCAAATCCTAAAGGTTTTTTGTCAGTTATATCGAAAAAAGGATATGGAAAGGATAGGTCTATTAAAAACCGAGATAGGTCCGATAACGGATAATGACGAAGAGATGAGTAGTATTTTTAATATATATTTAATCTCTGTATTTACTAAAAAGAACTTAACTCTATGCCTTTAGCCGAACAAGTCTATGTGGGTGGGGACGAGGACTGGTTGATTAGTTTAACAGTTACCAGGGATGATATTATTAAACAAATAGAAAAACACAAACCAAGCAAATCCCCTGGACCGGATAGTGTTTACCAGGGTGCTTAAAGAATGCAAAGAGGAGCTTCGCGATCCATTGTCTACTATATTTAATAAATCATTAGAGTCAGGCAGATTGCCAGAGTCAGAAAATTGCTAATGTAGTGCCAATTTTAGTTTAACAGTTACCAGGGATGATATTATTAAACAAATAGAAAAACACAAACCAAGCAAATCCCCTGGACCGGATAGTGTTTACCAGGGTGCTTAAAGAATGCAAAGAGGAGCTTCGCGATCCATTGTCTACTATATTTAATAAATCATTAGAGTCAGGCAGATTGCCAGAGTCAGAAAATTGCTAATGTAGTGCCAATTTTTAAGAATGGAGATAGATCACTTGCGTCAAACTATCGGCCAATTAGCCTAACGTCTATTGTGGGAAAGTTACTTGAATCGATATTTGCAACCATTCGTTTTCACCTTGAAAAAACAAATTAATAAACGAGTCACAATATGGTTTAACAAATGGCAGTTCATGTGTAACAAAATTGCTATCTTTTTATTCTAACATAGTTGAGGCAGTTGATAGTGGTAAGGTTTGCGATGTTGTTGTAACGGTTCTATTGTTACGTAAAGTATGGTGACAAATAAACACAGACACTAAGATACTATATATGTATTTGGTCGCCGAAGTATACAGAAGTACACAGGTGATACGTTGGTGTGAGTTGAGCGCACTGAGCGTTGGTACAGTATCTCGCAAGTGTCTGCTCTAGACCACACTTGAAAGTAGACTCTGGTTAATGTTTGGTATTCTGCTGCTTATATGCTCGGGCAACACCTCACCATGTTGCCCGGGCAACGCCTCACCTCATTCATCTCCAAAGGTTGACAGGAATATTAACAATGCATTTGGAGCGAGTATATTATTGGGATAATCTACTCGGGAGCGAGTATATTATTGGGATAATCTACTCGCTACATTGTGTACCTTGACTTTAGTAAAGTTTTTGATACAATGCCACATGAAATACTGATTAAAAAGATAGAGGCTCATGGTATTGGGGGTGCTATATTAAGAGGGAATAGTGTATGGCTATACCAAAGGAAACAGAGTCAGCTAGTGTGCATGGTGTTAAGTCAGAGTGGGATAATGTAAGTGGAACGCCTCAAGGCTCTGTATTGGGACCTCTGTTGTTTATAATATTTATATAAATGATTTAGATTCAGGTTTAAGTTTCAACATTTGCAAATTTGCCGATGATACAAAATTCGGTAGGGAAATTAACACGGAAGACGACTCACTATCACTTCAAGTTGATCTAAATAGGGTTTTGAAATGGTCAAAAGATTGGCAGATGCAGTTTAATGCTGATAAATGTAAAGTTTTGAGTCTAGGTAATGATGATAGAGTTACAAGATACGAGCAAGATGGTGCTGAAATTGCGAAGTCGGATTGCGAAAGGGATCTGGGAGTTATGATCAGTAAGATTTTAAAACCAAAGGATCAATGCACGAATGTTCCAAACAAATAAATGCATGAATGTTCGTAATAAGGCAAATAGGATACTGGAATTTATTTATCGAAGCGTTAGTAACAAGACACCTGGTGTGGTTCTTCAGCTATATCTTGCTCTGGTTAGGCCCCGTTTAGATTATGTAGTTCAGTTTTGGTCGCCGTACTCTAGAATGGATATAAATTCACTTGAACGTGGCCAGCATACGCTGACAAAATTAATTCCCCAAATTAGAAATCTTTCATGTGAAGAAAGATTAACAAAGCTTAAATTGCATTCACTGGGAAAGCGAACAGTTAGGGGTGACATGATAGAGGTTTTCAAGTGAATGAATGGACATAACAAAGGGGATAATAATAAGGTACACGAAACAATGCGTGTAAATTGGATAAGCTTAGATTTAGAAAAGACTTGGGTAAATTCTGGTTCGGTAATAGGGTTGTTAATTTGTGGAACCAACTACTTGGAAACGTAGTGGAGGTGTGGTCCCTCGATTGTTTCAAGCGCTGGTTAGACATGTATATGAGTGGGATTGGGTGGATATAAATAGGAGCTGCCCAGTATGGGCCAATAGGCCTTCTGCAGTTACCTTTGTTCCTATGTTCTTATCCTGCAAAAAAAAGATGTTGTTGTTTTAGATTTAGCTACTCAGAACGAAGTGTCCATGTAGTACGGGCTATGGTGAGCCCGAAAAAATAGAGATCGACATAGCTTATATTACATTCTTTAGAAAGGTGAAGAATTAAGGGTGACAGGATAGAGGTGTACAATTGGATGAATGTCCATAACAAAAGGGATAGTAATAGGGTAATGAAAGTATCAACACAAGACAGAACAGAACACAATGGTATAAATTTGATAAGTTTCGATTTATGAAAGACCAGAGTAAATACTTGTTCGGTAACAGGGTTCGCGTAACATAATAGAAGTAGTATTAATTGATTGTTTGAAGCGGAGGTTAAACATATATTTGAATGAGATTGGGTAGATATAAATAGTAGCTACCTCTTGGGTGGAAATAAATATCAGCTACCTCTTAGGTGGATATATAAATAGTAGCTACCTCTTGGGTGGATATAAATAGTTGCTACCTCTTGGGTGGATATATATAGCAGCTACCTCGTATGGGCCAATAGGCCTTCTGCAATTACCTTCATTCTTATGTTCTCATCAGCTTACCTCTCTTTTTTTTACTTTCTCATCTCTCCTTCACCCATCCCACCCGTGTCCCCTCTCCCCTTTTTTTCTTGTTCTTACCTTTCACCTCTTGTTACCTGCTCTTCACCTCACTCTTGTCTTACATATGCTCGTGCCTCTTATGTCCTCTTCACTAGCGACTTCATAACGGTCCAGGACGGGCAGAAACTTCGTCGTCTCATCTCATGGTGTGTAGTTTGGTCAAGATTTCTTCAGCCACGTTATTGTGAATCATCATCTGCACGAGATATTGAACAATTCCTGAACTTACGGGAACATAATCGCTTTCATATTAACTTGGAGATATGGAAACCAATGTAATGATTCGTACTGTTGATAAGCCTCACGAGTGTCTCGAGTGCTCAAGAAAATTCAGGTACCTTAGCAATTTGAAACAACACTTGTTAGTACATTCTGATGATAGGCCTTACGAGTGTTCTGAGTGTGCAAAAAAATTTAAGGGCCCTGGAACTTTGAGAAAACACCTTTTAGTACATACTGATGATAGGCCTTACGAGTGTTCTGAGTGTGCAAAAAAGTTCAAGTCACCTGCAAGTTTGAAACAACACTTGTTAGTACATTCAGATGATAAACGTCACGAGTGTCCTGAGTGTGCGAAAAAGTTCAAACACCGTCACAATATGAAAAAACACATGTTACTACATTTGAAGGATGAACTTCATAAGTGTAAAGATTGTGGCAAAAGTTACAGTCTTCGTGAAAATAAGAAACGTGTAAGAGTGCATACAGGTGATACATCTCACAGGTGTGAAGAGTGTGAGAAAAGATTTAGTCAATTTTCAAATATGAAGAGATGTTGGTGCACTTTAATAATAAAGCTAATCAAGGCCAAAGCGAGCAACAAGAAGCAGAAAGTGAAAAAGGCATCAATTCCACGACATATTAGTGAAGTTTGATGATGAAGTGTTTCCTGGAAACAATAAGAAGCGGAAAGTGTAAAATAGTGGATGCTCAGTGAATGATTTGGGATCATCTTATGTGTAAAAAAAATATTACCTAAATTAAAAGTTTCAGATCAATAAGTATTTTTATTTTTTATTACTGTTTCTTTTCACTACAACTTTGAATTGGGTGTACCTTCATTTATATACTATATCCAGTAAGTCTTCAAGACTTACTGTAGTAAGTAAGACTCCAGTAAGTCTAAAAAGCTTATTTTAACATTATATAAAAAAAAATTACTGGATAAAAAGACTCCAGTAATATAAAGAACTGCTACAGGTAAGCAGGTAATATAACGAATGAAGTAAAGGCGATGAGGTAGCTTAGTGACAGGGTGTATGGGGGAATGGCAATTCTTTTAACCATGTAGCTTAGTCGATTAAGGCAGCGTCTGGGATTCTCTCGGACGTAGGTTCGAATCCCCGTCACGGCCCTTGTTCATTTGATGCATCACGCTATTGTGATTTCTGTGTTCGAATTTTTGAAATCTAACATATTTATTTATTTATATATACACAAGAAGGTACATTGGGCTTAGGAGAGTACATAGCATTGATAATTCTTGTAAAGCCTTGTACGCATTGAGTTTCGGGCAGGTCCTAAATCTAGCAGCTTAACTTGATACCTGGTTGATGGGGTTCTGGGAGTTCATCTACTCCCCAAGCCCAGCCGGGGCCAGACTTGACTTGTGAGCGGCCCGCAGGCCCACAGCCTGGTTGGTCCAGCACTCCTTGAAGGAAACAATCTAGTTTCCTCTTGAAGAGGTAGGACGTTGAACAACCGTGGACCTCTGATGTTCATACAGTGTTCTCTGATTGTGCCCATGGCACCTCTGCTCTTCACTGGTTCTCTTCTGCATTTTCTTCTATGTCGTTCATTCCAGTACGCTGCAATTTTACTGTGTAGATTTGGGACTTGTCCCTCCACTATTTTCCATGTGTATA
Source organism: Procambarus clarkii (assembly GCF_040958095.1). Classification (NCBI taxonomy): domain Eukaryota; kingdom Metazoa; phylum Arthropoda; class Malacostraca; order Decapoda; family Cambaridae; genus Procambarus; species Procambarus clarkii. The sequence goes on along the minus strand of NC_091214.1, from coordinate 6,001,420 downwards.
TTATTTGGTATCTCTCTCGTCTCCTTTCTAGTGAGTAAATTTGGAGAGCGTTGAGACGATAATTTAGGCGCTTAATCTCGTCTATGCGTGCCGTATATGTTCTCTGTATTCCCTCAATTTCAGCAATCTCTCCTGCTCTGAAGGGGGAAGTGAGTACTGAGCAGTACTCAAGATGGGACAACACAAGTGATTTGAAGCACAACCATTTGTACTATATATAGTACATAGTACTATATATATATATATGTATATATATATATATATATATATATATATATATATATATATATATATATATATATATATATATATATATATATATATACATATACATATAAACTTAATGTATTCGTGGTATCTCCAATGTAGTATATATATATTTCAGAGCTCAGTCTCCAGGGCTGCATTTGTATTGATAGTTAGTGCATCAGTACACCTAGTACATTATTACTGCGTTAACACACCTCAGTTTGTCAGAGGAGACAGAAATGTCATTTCAAATAATGAGGAAAGCTTTACGAGTGTTGTTATAATAAAGGACCGGACGCATCATTGCGTTTTCACTGTAAGGTTTACAATTCCTGTCAATAATGACTCGTATCACCATCTTGTATGCCTGAGTGAATGTGCTTTTATAATGCACTACGATATCTTCTCTTGGGGAGTAATTTTCCACCCCTGAGGCCTGATTATTCTCAGTCAGTTGAGAATAATCTTACGAATTCTGTATTGCTGTAATGGTTATTTCCAACAATTTGGTAGAGTCGTTTAAGTTGGTGATGCAAGAGCTGCCAAGAAGAGCGTGCACGTGGTGCATGACCTACATGTGCATTGTTGACGCTTATTTTATAACTGCATTCACTCTTACCGTTCATACTTTTTTCTGCATCGGTTAATTTACCGTATACATTTGTGATGAATATACGCTAGTTACCGTCAACCAGAACATCTGTGATGAATATACTCGAGTTATCGTCAACCAAAACATCTGACGAATATACCCGACTCACCATCAACCAGAGCATCTGTCATGAAAATACTCGAGTTACCGTCAACCAGAACATCGAGGAATGAAATCCGCCTGCTTCACTATTTTCCACAGTGAATCTCAAGCCCGAGAATTCTTGTAGCTTGCCACGAAGCCTCTTCAATGTGTTATCATTGTCAACACATACAAACATGACGTCGACGTATTTGCAGTGAATACTAGGGTTCAGCCCTTCCCTCTACATGATGGACGAAAATTCTAGGGGTTCAGCCCTTCCCTCTGTATGATGGACGACAATACTAGGGTTCAGCCCTTCCCTCTACATGATGGACGAAAATTCTAGGAGTTCAGCCCTTCCCTCTGTATGATGGACGACAATACTAGGGTTCAGCCCTTCCCTCTGTATTATGGACGACTGAACATGAGTCTAGACTTGTCCTTGAAAGTTCAGTATACCTGTGTCAGTTAAGCAATGTACTCCTAAAGATGTCACATTGCTGACGAAACGTCGAACAATATAAATTAAAATATTAAGTGATCTATTGTTTCCACACCTTCCAAATGGTTGAAGATATTTGCGTAGAATATATATATATATATGATTGACTATATATATATATATATATATATATATATATATATATATATATATATATATATATATATATATATATATATATATATATATATATATATATATATATATATATATATATATATATATATATATATATATATATATATGTTATACTCAAATTCTATGTCAGTTGGAATATAACCAATGACAGGCAAGTAGGCCTCTGATGTCATGCCAGACAGAGGAGCATCAGCCATATGCTCCCAGCAGCCTCAGTTCTCCTCACAGACTCAGAGTAGGTGGACCTCGGCTGGCCAGATATATACCTTGTTGTCTCGGTCAATAAATATATACAGAAGCGACTACTGTGTTTACATTCAACCCGAACAAGGCAAACGGATACTGGTGGCAGCGGTGGGATTGAATTCTTGAATTGTGAGCAAATATCTAGCAAACTTTCCAACTGGATTCTTATTTTTGAACAAGGGAATTAATGGTTGATGATCTGTAAGAACATGAACTGGGTAATTATAAATTGTATCCTTGAAATGTTTAAGTGCCCAGACAACTGCCAAGGCTTCTCGTTCTGTTGCGCTATAATTTTTCTCTTCTTTAGATAAAGTACGGCTAGCATAAGCTATTGCGTGATCTCTGTGACCTTCTGTTTGAAGTAATGCAACACCTAGACCTATGTCACCAGCATCTGTAACCAATGTAAAAGGTTTAGAAAAATCTGGGTACCTAAGGACAGGTGATGAAATCAAGGCTGCTTTGAGTTTTTTGAATGACTGATTTTGGGCCTCTCCCCAAACAAAGGGTTCATCTTTTCTTTGCAACTTGTAAAGTGGAGCGGCTATAATAGAATCCAGCAATAAATGAACGATAAAATCCTACAAGACCTGTGAACTGTCTTACGGCTTCTGTGGTACGAGGCGTTGGAAAATCACGGGCAGCAATAATTTTTTAATTCATTCAATGTGATACCTGAAGGTGTAACTGTATGACCTAGGAAATTAATCTTCTGCTTTAAAAATGAACATTTTGCAAGTTTTATTTTTAAATTAGCTTCAGCGAGCTTTGCAAGTACTTTCTCAAGGTTCCGGAAATGAGTCTGAACATCTTGCGACATGATTATGAGATCATCAAGGTAAACTAGAAGTGTACTTCCTATCAATCTACGAAATAGATTTGTCATGAGCCGTGAAAAGGTTATTGGACTACTACGCAAACCAAACGGCATTCTTTTAAAATGAAAATGACCATTGGGAGTACTAAAGGCTGTCAATTGTTTACTTTCCTCATCAAGGGAGATATGCACTGCTAAGCATGTGCCAGTTAGCAGTGCTGTTAGTTCCATCTGAGGCAAAGTCCTCTTTTTTAATGGAGCGACTCTGGCCTTAGAGGTGATAAGATATGATTGATTAGAAGTCACTAAGTAAGCACAAGCTCCAAAAGCTTTGGCTGACGAGTCTGCGAATACATGTAGTGATACTTCATCATTTTCCTCGACTATGTGTCTTGGAAAGATTATCTTTTCGACTAAAGTTTGTTCTTGAGCCACTTCCATCCAAGCTTTTTGTAACTGGAGTGGTAGTGGATCATCCCAACCAACTTTAGTCTTCCAAGCTTCTTGCACCAATAAACGCCACTTGATAGTTAAAGGATTTAGTAGACCAAGTGGGTCGAATACTTTGCTAACTTGTGAAAGCAAACCCCTTTTTGTAGCAATGCAATAATTTACTGGTACAGCTCTGATTTGAATTGTGTCTGAGATTAAATCCCACTCCATATCTAACACCTTTTGTGATTCTGGTACGTGATATTCAGGGTAATGAATAGCTCTTGCTATTTGATTATTCAATGTTGCATTATTAGAGGCCCAAGATTGTAGTGGCATGTTGGCACCTTGTAGCTCCTTGTTGGCCTCTTGATAAAATTGTAACAGTTCAGTAGTACTGTTAACTGTCCCTTGAAAATTATCTACATATAGATTCTGACTGATTTCAGCCTTATAGGGACTTGATGATTTCTTCAGATGAGTATCTAGAGTTGCTTGCAAAAGAAATGGAGTGCTTGTCACGCCAAAAAGAACTGAGGAGAATCTGAAAGTCACTATAGGACTATTGATATCTTCTGGGTTCTCTACCCATAGAAACTTAGTGAAGTCTCTATCTTCTTCCTGCAAGCCGACTCTTAGAAAGGCCTTACTGATATCTGCTGAATACGCATATTTGTTAAGTCTAAACTTCAACAGTATATCATACAATTTCTGAGTTAGACTTGGACCTGTTTGCAAACAATCATTTAGACTGGTTCCTTGGGGTCCAGATTTAGAGCTACAATTATAAACTATCCGTAAAGGAGTCGTTTTTGATTCTCTCATTACAGCCATGTGAGGTAAAAAATGGCCTGCTTGCTTATTGTCGTCTTTCACGACTTCGATGAATATATTCTTTAATTGTTGAGCAATAATCTCATGATAGAGGTTTAAATGCTCAGGCATTTTTCTTAGCTTTGCTAATTGAGATTTAAATTGGCTACAAGCCATGTGATAATTGGTAGGTAAGGTTTTACGGTTGATTTTCCATGGTAGCCTTACCCAGTACTGTCCATCATGGTACTGTACAGTTTCTAAGTACTGATTGTATGCACAGACATCATCAGGACTTGGTTGTTCAGGAATTATTCCTATGGCATCAAGTTCCCACAATTGATGTACAGATTCCAATCCATCATCAATCATGTGGGGATTTTAAGTGGTGACTGTTCTTTGCCTAGTCACCCCACTATTACAGTTTCTGTATGATGTGATTTTTCAGGAGTTGAAGGTTCAAGATCTAGTATAGGTCCTGTCATCAATATGCCTCCTGCTGATTTGAGTATATTCATACCCATTGATTCCTCTGATCCCAGAATGAATCGATGATAGTAGTCAGCTCCAATCAAGATTCCGATATCCCCTATGTAGTCAGAATCGAGCATAGGATCTGCTAATTGGATTCCTTTTTCTTTTAGGAATTTAATTGTGGTTGCCAGACCAGTCACTTCTATTTCAGTAGGAATTTTATCAACTACTATGGCTTCTACTGTCCTTTGGGATGTATCTAGACAGACATTGAGTTTTACTACTGGAAAGGTTCTACGACCTGAATTGGTAAAAAACCCTGATATAGATGTGGAAATTTGCTTTGAAGATTTAAGTTGTAAATCTTCTGCCATCTTTTTACTGATAAAGGTTTTCTGTGACCCTTGATCAAAAAATCCTCTAGTTTGAATACAAATTCCTTGATTGCATAGTTCTAGCTGTGCAATAAGCAATATGGCTGTTGTAACAATGTATCTAAGTCGTTGACATTACTCATTACTGTACAGAATTGCACGGCTGTTGTGGTATTATCATCCTTTGGCTTTGCCTGAGATGCAGGTTATAGGTTGATTATTGGATGTCTGTGATCTGGATTGAGTGTTGATATCACCACAGAGTGCTGTGTGATGTACATTTTTATGACAATATTGGCAGTTCTGCAATTGAGTGTTACACTCACTTGTATCGTGCTTCCGTAGACAACGGATGCACCTGTTCAAAGATTTCAGTCGATCGATTCGACTGGCACAGCCTTAATAAACTGTGCATTGATAAATGTTATGTGCTTCTTGACAGAATAAACATTTTGGGGCACTTGCAGCTCCTTTTGTCTTATCTGTCTTGGGAGCTTGATTTCCTACAGTTCTGTTAACTGTGGGGGATACAGCATAAGAGCCAACATTACTCTGTTTCCACTTTGCAGAAGAGGAGTTTTGTTGCCTTGATTTTTGACTGCCTGTTATAATATAAATTTGTGGGCTTGCTATGGGGGAACTGGTACTATTAAGGGGTAAGGGTAGTTAGAAGACAGTTATCAAATATGGGAGAGCTAAAAGGCCCGGCCCCCAAAATAAACTATCCACAGTAATAATAACTTGCTACTAGACCATATATGTCAGTCTAAGGGTTGATCAATACACTCCAACACAAGAAGGAGAGATGCTCTGTTCTAAGGTACTTATTTATTAACCCCTTAACAACCCCCCATACACAGTCACACCAATAACAATAATAATAATTACTTTACCACACTACCTTACGTTAAAAGCCTTGGTCCACATAGACAGGATACAAGGTTTTACACTGAACACAAGCTAGGGTAAAGCTCTACTACTGAATAACTTGAAGTTAGAGTCAGCTTAGGGTAGGGGACCACGTGGTTCCAATGGGACCCCCTTTAGAATAACTAGCAATATAAACTCTAAACACACCTACTACACACAAAATATACTATTCTGCACATAGAACATGAGCATGCCAGACATGCATAATAATGTGCTCAATATACTTATCTTAAACAAGACACAGAAATAAGGAAACGAAGAGGAAGGGTAGGAGGTTCCTGTCCACACCACGCCAGCTCAGAAAAAGATGGAGTCTCAGTCTCCTTCCCCACAGCTGCCGGCAGACTGCTCAACTAATCATACCGCAGCCCTATACCAAGTTTACTCAGGTTTACTTTACAAATGATTAGAAAGTATTAGTAAGCAAAGTTGGTGCCTATGTTATTATTTAATAATCAACCCCCAGCTCAGTCTTTAACTGCTCTTTGAGAAACAAGAATAGTCTTATGTCTGGCAGGGAAGATACAAACAATGACGCATAGGGTTGCGTTCAGCTATACTATAGGAAAGTTTAATAACTCAATTTTGACCTCTGGTTTCCACTGAAGAACCCAGGGTCGTAACACTCCTCCCCCCTTCAGAGAAAAAAAAATGTGACTACTAGAATAGTAGTCATATTTTTTTTGTAAGAGTATACAGAGAATAAAAAGAAAAAAAATATATGACAAAAAAATAAATCAAAAACAACAATTTCTCTGCAAGAAAAATACAAAGGAGTTCTCTGAAAGAAAAAAAAAACATACACACAAAAACAGGGAAGTAAATAAATTGGACACGGAATATTTAATGTCACATGAGAACCTAAAAAAAATAACTAAAGCATGACAGTTGGTAAATGGCTTCCTGTGGCTCAGATGAATGTTATTCAGGCAACCGGGACAGAGCGTCGGCTATCACGTTGAGTCGGCTCGGTAGGTGGGTAATGGAAAGATTGAAGTCCTGTAGGTACAACGCCTACCTGAGGATGTGTTTATTCTTACCCTTCATCTGAGTCAGGAAGACTAGTGGGTTATGGTCCGTGTACACTTCCACTATATTACCTGTGAGGTAAACTTCGAACTTTTTACATGTTAACACTAGTGCCAACGCCTCTTTTTCTACCACTGAATAATTGCGTTGCGCCTTGTCGAATTTCACAGAGTAATAATATACTGGGTGTTCCACCTGATCATCCCCAGTTTGCAACAACACTGCACCAGCACCCGAGTCAGACGCGTCAACATGAATTTTAAATTAGTCGGTCGAACCTTGGACTAGCAAGCACTGGGGCGGAAGCTAAGATCAATTTCAAATTTTTAAATGCCTCTGCAAAGTCTGATGACCACTTAAATTTAACGGCCTTCCGCAACAAGTCTGTGAAAGGAGTGGCAACAAAGAAAGCTGGCCTTTCCCAGCTCATCGATGCAGTCCTCGAGGAGGGGCAGCGGGTAGGCATCCACAATGGTCACCTTGTTGAGCTGCCGATAGTCGGTGCATAATCGCCAGGAGCCGTCTGGTTTGGGGACCAAAAGGCAGGGCGAGCACTAAGAGCCCTGGCTCGGCCGGATGAGGCCGTGCTGGAGCAAGAAGTCGACCTCCTTCCGTACGATGGCCTTCTTTTCTGGACGCATCCGATAGGGTTGAAGGCGAATGGGGGTGTAGTCCGTCTACTTGACATCATGGCAAATGGCATCAGTCTGGGTCGGGACCTCCCCGAACAGACTGGAGAATTCATCAAGCAACGACTGCACCTCTTCACGTTGGGCCATCTGCAAATGGGACAGTCCCTCCTCCACAGCATTCACAGAACTAGAATTATTGAAAATGAGATTAGTTGGGTCCCCAGAACAATCATCCCCTCCCTCACTGGAAATGGAAACATTGTTTAGTGCAATGGGCCTGGGGCCCTGGAACTTCTTCAGCCGATTTACATGTACGAGCATTACCTGGTTACATTTGTCAGAGTGCCTCACTTTGTACGTGAGGTCCCCAGTCTTTTCTGTCACAATGTAGGGGCCTTCGTACTTGTGGGACATAGTGTTCCCTAGTCGAGGCTTTAATACCAAGACAGGGTCGCCAGGCTGAAATACCTGTAACTTAGCCGTAGCATCGTTTTGGTCTTTCATCTTTTCTTGGGCCTTCCCAAGATACTTTAGTGCAGCCGCCTTGCAGTCCTTGAGTCTCTGGTGGTGTTGCGCAAAGAAAGCCAAACCTTCAGTTAACGTTACGTTCCCTAACAGATTCTCCTGTAACATTTGCAAGGGTCAACGAACTTTATGGCCAAAGACTTACTCAAAAGGAGAACAACCCAGTGAACTTTGTAATCCCTCTCTAGACGCAAACAAAACATACGGTAAATTCTCATCCCAGAAGGTGAGGGAACTCTCGCACGATGTCTTCAACATCTGCTTCAGAGTTAGATGGAAACGTTCAATTACCCCCTGACTCTGTGGATGGTATGGGCTGGAAACCTTATGAGTTATTCCACGGTCCTTACAAAATTGCTAAAAAATATCAGACTTAAAGTTAGTACCATGGTAAAGTTTGCACGACCCGAGGCAGTCCAAAAGTGGAAAAAAATTGCAACATACGAGCAACAACAGTTTTTGCTCGGATGTTCCTTGCAGCAAAAGCCTCTGGGTAACGAGTAGTGATACACATCATCATGATTAGGTAAATATTACCAGACTTAGTTCTAGGTAATGGTCCAACACAGTCCATTACCACATGAAAAAATGGTTCCTCTGGCACGACAATAGGCCTTAGAGGAGCTTTAGGTGGAGTCTGGTTTGGTTTCCCAACCAGTTGACAAACAATACACGCATTACAAAATTTTGCCACATCGCTTTTCAGCTTGGGACAGAAAAAATACTTTAAAATTTTGTGATACGTAATATTAATACCTTGATGTCCCCCCATAGGATCATCATGAGCAGCTGCCAAAACTCTTTCTCTATAGCAGGTCGGCAACATAACCTGGTGGACTACCTCCCACTCATTTGACTCATTTGACTCTGTGGTCTCCATTTTCTCATCAAAATCCGATCATTGTAGTAGTACCCCGTTGCTGCGTCTACAATTTCCTCCATAGAGACGGCTGTCTCATGACAATCTGCAAGAGTGGGGTCAGCTTTCTGTAACTCACTCAAGGAGGCATCTAGGCCTTGGTCAGATGCCATTGGCCAAGGCTCAACAGTGTTCTCCTCCACCTCCCCACTACTCTCGGTAGATGGCGGTGGCAGGCTCTCCACCATGTCCTCGGCCACGTCATCAAGACAAGTCGACAAGTCACTGGAACTCCAAACCTTTCCAGATATTCTAAAAAAAAGCGAGAGTAACGCCTGTCCACAAATGTGGTGATCTCACAGATGTTAACAACTACAGACCTATATCAATCCTGCCAAACTTGTCAAAAAATTTTGAAAAACTAATCTATAAGCAGCTTTACTCATATCTAGCCAAACTAAATATACTTAGCCCTTGCCAATATGGCTTCAGAAGCACTAACGATGCACTTATTAGTATGCTTAACTCGATTCATACAGCTCTTGATAAAAATGAGTTCCCTGTTGGGTTATTTGTGGACCTGCGTAAAGCTTTTGATACTGTCAACCACCAAAACCTTCTTCTTAAATTACGTCATTATGGAGTCAGAGGACACTCCCTACAATACCTCAAATCCTACCTTACTGACAGGCTCCAATATGTTTCTGTGAATAATACAATTTCTCCCACCCTACCCATCAACATTGGTGTTCCTCAGGGCAGCATACTTGGCCCTCTCCTCTTTCTCATCTACATTAATGACCTTCCAAATGCCTCCCAACACCTCAAACCAATTCTATTTGCTGACGACACATCCTTCATTTACTCCAGTCCTGATCCCCTTGCTCTAAATGCCACAGTAAATACTGAGCTTAATAAAGTCCATCTTTGGCTAACTGCCAACAAACTCACCCTTAACATTGACAAAACTTTCTATATTCTGTTTGGCAATAAATCCTCTAATCAAATAAATCTCAAAATAAACAATACCCAAATTTGTAACAAATTAGATGGCAAATTCCTTGGCATTCTCATTGACCACAAGCTGAATTTCCAGGGACACATTCTAAATATATCAAAAAAAGTTTCAAAAACTGTGGGCATTCTTTCTAAGATCAGATATTATGTACCACGCCCTGTCCTGGTGACTCTCTATTACTCCCTTATCTATCCATATCTCAACTATGGTATTTGTGCTTGGGGCTCTACTACCCAAAATCACTTACGTCCTCTAATTACTCAACACAAAGCTGCTATTAGGACAATATCCAACTCTGGCCCCAGACATCACTCGGTACCCCTACTCAAATCTCTGAATATGTTAGACATTAAGTCTCTGCACATTCTCTCATGTGTATTATACATATATAAAACGCTAAACTATAATGCCAATCCTGATCTCAAAAGCTTCATAGAAGGTTGTAACAGAACCCATGAGCACCACACCAGAAATAAATACAGTTTTGATATTCCTAGAGTACGACTTAATCAAACTAGAAATGCTCTACAAATCAAGGGGCCCAGAATGTGGAATGACCTTCCCGACCATGTTAAAGACTGTACCTCTCTCAACCAGTTTAAGTTAAAAACGAAGCTATACCTAATAAATTCCATGTAACCTACCTTACCCTTCTATTGTCAACCAATGTCTGTTTTTCTTTAAAGAGCGCTGTTTGTCGACATATTTGTATTTGTGCTGCTTTTTCATCTATGTTTTCATTTCTTGTTTTCATCTACTCATTATGCTCAATTAGTATTAAGCTTGTCATTTAAGTTTATCATGCCCGAAACGCTTTGCGTAATAGTGGCTTTAGGCATTGTATGTACTAGCTCTACCTATAAGTCAACCAATCTTTGTACAAATTTATTGTATGTACCTTACCTAAATAAAATATTATTATTATTATTATTATTATTATTATCGAGTCGGGCCATGAATGTGTCCGCGAGGTCCACTTGGTTTTCACCACTCGGAAAGTTCCTCGTGTCCTCGGGATTTACCACCTTGGCAAGCACAGGGCTGCCCTTACATTTAAGTCTCATAGACCTGGTCACTGCGCACGCAGGGTACACAACATTATCCTCTGTGGCAGGTGGATCCAGGCAAACCTTAGGGGTAGGCAACATAATAGGCAGTCTGGAGTCCCCTACCTTATTCCCTGCTAAATCATTACCAACTATTACATCAACATTAGGGAAAGGTAGGTATGAAGTGACTCCAACTGTACAAACACCCTTGTGGAAATCAGATTCCAGGGTAACCTTATGGAGGGGTACTGCTCGAGTATCACTAGTGACACCCTCAACCAGTACCACCTCTCCAGTGTCGAGAGTGTTGGCACCATGCAACGCTCTCTCTAAAATTAAAGTCTGGATGGCACCGTTGTCTCGGAAGATCACCACGTCCTTCCAGGAAGAACCCTCAGACAAAAGTAGCCTCCCTTTCGATAAGAATGGGGTAAGCAAGTCTAACCACTGTGGGTTGGAGGTCTTACTCCCTAACCCTTCCGAAGGCCTCAAGCCCTGTGTCACAACTAGAGCATTGGGTCTTTTTTCCGGGTACAGTTGCCAACAACGGCTAATAGTGTGGTTTGGACGTTTACAGTGACCACAAAAACGTCGGGGAGAAAAGACATTACTAACAGAATTACCCTTCGGTTCACCCTTAGGTGCCGTGGGGCTAGACACTTTAACAGGGTTAGTTAATAAATAAATAAATAAATATGTTTATTCAGGTAAGGTACATACATACAAGTGATGTTACATTAATGGATTGATATATAGATAGAGCTAGTACATACAATGCCTAAAGCCACTATTACGCAATGCGTTTCGGGCAAATTACGCAATGCGTAAGATATGTCTGAAAGAGAAGGTGCATTAGTTAAAGGGTTAGAATGAGCTGGTCTGGACTGGCTGTGGGTACAAGTTTTGTTACTCTGTGGGGTACAATTATTTTTATTGGGCCTTTTGCCCGCCAATTGGTAGTTTTCTGCCAACTTGGCCAAATCCCCTATTTTAGAATTTACCTCTACCCTTCCTTTAATATACTGAGCTACAATGTCTGGCATACTATCTATAAACTGTTCGATTAACAAAGTATTCTTGAGTGCCTCGTATGTTTCGGCTTTAGCCGAGCGAATCCATTTATCAAACAATCTAATTTGATCATTAGCAAATTCAGTGAGCGGTTGGTTGTGAGTAGGCCTAAGGTTGCGATAAACTTGGCGGTGAGCTTCAGGAGTAATTTCATATGCCCACAAAATACGTTCCCTGACTTTATCATATTCAAAACACTCGTCGTCAGGCATGTTTATAAAAATATCTTGTGCTTTACCTCTAAATGTTCCCTGTAGGATTTTCACCCACTCTTCCTTTGGCCAGTTCATGGACATGGCCAATCTCTGAAAATGGTTGAAAAACCTTTCAGGGTCCGACTCGGAAAATTCAGGCAAATTATGCTTTTTCTCATAATGCCTGGGGTTTAAATCCCCGGCAGGTGGAGGTCCAGTGGCATTCGCTCTAATTCTATCCTCCTCGGTTTTGAGTCTTTGCTCCTCTAATTTTATTTTTGCTAACTCTAGAGCTAATTCTCTATCCCTATGAGTTGCACTTTCTGCTTGGCTAGGCTGGCAAAAAGGTGTATCACTTACCAATAGTTCTTCATCAATACAACTGACCATTTGAAGACTGGCCCACAGTTATCTCCACCTAGCACACTTCTCAGTGTAACTTAATTAGCATTAAGTAAGGTAGAGATCTATGTATAAGAACAATATCAATTGTATCAATTGCTATCAATATCAACTGTATCAATTGCTACCCAATCTCCCAACCTTTATGTTCCCAATTTGAACATCTTTACCATTGTGATCATTGCTGTTTTCTTATATGTGCTGCCAATCTGTTGTATGGTGTTTATAAATCTTGTTTATCTGTATCTTTTGCTACCCAGTCTCCCAATCTTTATGTACCCAATCTGAACATCTTTACCATTGTGATCATTGCTGTCTTATATGTGCTGTCAATCTGCTGTATGGTGTCTATTAACCTTATTTAAATTGCTAATCAAGCTGTCAATGTAATCAATCAGAGCTTTAATATAACAATGTGCTTTAATATACTTACTTATCTCTCTCATCTCATTTTTCTCTTGTAATGTATCTTTATCATTTATCAATTCTGATTGAAATTACCTACTTAAATTATCTGCTAGAATATGTAAAAATTATTCCAATGCAAAATCAAGAAGTTTCTTATGCTTTTGGCATTGAAATATCTGGTTCGAAGGACCAAAAATGTGGGGAAAACCTGCTGGGATTGATATAAGAGGAGACTACCAGGGACTTGTACTGAACTAAATTAAAAATTTACTGTCTGCAAATTAATTCAACTAAAATCTCTAGCTAGGGTTGTAAATCCTAGCTCCTCTTTTCCTAATGACAGATTGTGGGCTGTAAGGGACAGGTGGGGTGAATAAATTAGTTGATAGAAGTTCCAGTCCACCTGTAGACATGGATCTCACATCAGCTTGTATTTTATAGAAGGATAACATTAACAAACCACCTCTTGAGTCAAGAGAGATACGTTTTAGACTACACAATGAAACTGCTATAGACAATTTTATAACTGCTACTGATAATGTCAACTGGGAGTCCGAGTTAGGTAACATAGAGGACATCAACCTAGCAGTTCAATCTTTTCTTCAAAAAACTCTTAGCCTTTATAATACCCACTGTCCTATGCTTACAAAACAAGTCACAACCAAAAGGCTTAACAATCCCTGGCTTACAAAGGGAATACTTAAATCTATTAATAAAAAACATGACCTTGAGAAGAAGTATAGGTTAGGAATTGTCTCCAAAGAATTCTCAAAGAATTACTCATTATTGCTATCTAAGATAATTAGACGAGCCAAAACTAAATACTACGAAGATAAATTTACCCAAATAAAGAGCAACATTTAACAAACTTGGAGAACAATTTCACAAATATTGGGATCAAAGAAGTCTTTAAATAACAAACCGACTCTCCTGTCTAATAACGATGGTCAGCTTTCAGCCTCTGATTCTGCTATTGAGTTCAATAGGTTCTTCTCTTCCATTGGTTCATCCCTTGCTAATGATATTCCATCTTCCAGTACTGACATTAAGGACTATCTTACAGGGAACTATCCCCAGTCTCTGTACCTAAAGCCTATTAATTCCACTGACGTCAATGAGATAATCTTTTCCCTTAAAACCAAGTCTGGTGCCCTTGAGGAGATACAAACTTTAATCTACAAAAAAGCCTCCAGATCTTTAGCCTCTGCTATTGCTTTGCTCTTCAACAAGTCACTTGAACTCCAAACCTTTCCAGATATTCTAAAAAAAGCGAGAGTAACGCCTGTCCACAAATGTGGTGATCTCACAGATGTTAACAACTACAGACCTATATCAATCCTGCCAAACTTGTCAAAAATTTTTGAAAAACTAATCTATAAGCAGCTTTACTCATATCTAGCCAAACTCAATATACTTAGCCCTTGCCAATATGGCTTCAGGCCCAAAAAAAGCACTAACGATGCACTTATTAGTATGCTTAACTCGATTCATACAGCTCTTGACAAAAATGAGTTCCCTGTTGGGTTATTTGTGGACCTGCGTAAAGCTTTCGATACTGTCAACCACCAAAACTTTCTTCTTAAATTACATCATTATGGTGTCAGAGGACACTCCCTACAATACCTCAAATCCTACCTTACTGACAGGCTCCAATGTGTTTCTGTGAATAATACAATTTCTCCCACCCTACCCATCAACATTGGTGTTCCCCAGGGCAGCATACTTGGCCCTCTCCTCTTTCTCATCTACATTAATGACCTTCCAAATGCCTCCCAATTCTATTTGCTGACGACACAACCTTCATTTACTCCAGTCCTGATCCCCTTGCTCTAAATGCCACAGTAAATACTGAGCTAAATAAAGTCCATCTGTGGCTAACTGCCAACAAACTCACCCTTAACATTGACAAAACTTTCTATATTCTGTTTGGCAATAAATCCTCTAATCAAATAAATCTCAAAATAAACAATACCCAAATTTGTAACAAATTAGATGGCAAATTCCTTGGCATTCTCATTGACCACAAGCTGAATTTCCATGGACACATTCTAAACATATCAAAAAAAGTTTCAAAAACTGTGGGCATTCTTTCTAAGATCAGATATTATGTACCACGCCCTGCCCTGGTGACTCTCTATTACTCCCTTATCTATCCATATCTCAACTATGGTATTTGTGCTTGGGGCTCTACTACCCAAAATCACTTATGTCCTCTAATTACTCAACACAAAGCTGCTACTAGGACAATATCCAATTCTGGCCCCAGACATCACTCGGTACCCCTACTCAAATCTCTGAATATGTTAGACATTAAGTCACTGCACATTCTCTCATGTGTATTATACATATATAAAACGCTAAACTATAATGTCAATCCTGATCTCAAAAGCGTCATAGAAGGTTGTAACAGAACCCATGAGCACCACACCAGAAATAAATACAGTTTTGATATTCCTAGAGTACGACTTAATCAAACCAGAAATGCTCTACAAATCAAGGGGCCCAGA
Organism: Procambarus clarkii; assembly: GCF_040958095.1. Lineage (NCBI taxonomy): Eukaryota > Metazoa > Arthropoda > Malacostraca > Decapoda > Cambaridae > Procambarus > Procambarus clarkii. The sequence goes on along the minus strand of NC_091214.1, from coordinate 5,986,012 downwards.
ATGTGGAATGACCTTCCCAACCATGTTAAAGACTGTACCTCTCTCAACCAGTTTAAGTTAAAAACGAAGCTATACCTAATAAATTCCCTGTAACCTACCTTACCCCTCTATTGTCAACCCATGTATGTTTTTTGTTTTTTTTTGTTTTTCAAATCAACGCTGTTTGAATGTAATTTTCTGTAATAATTTGTAATTGTATTTGTGCTGCTTTTTCAACAATGTTCCCCCCTCTTTTACCTCTATTTTTATTTGTACTCAACGCATTTTTTTCTTTTTACCCATTAGTTTTAAGCTTTAGTCATTAGTGTTTTTTCCTGCCCGAAACGCTTTGCGTAATAGTGGCTTTAGGCATTGTATGTACTAGCTCTATCTATAAAGCCAACAAACTTTGTAAAATCTCTTTATGTATGTACCTTTACCTAAATAAAAATTATTATTATTATTATTATTATAAGATTTGATAAATTCAGTTATATGACTGAACACTGGCTCTGTTTAAATCAGGGATTTAAACATACATAGTCTAGCCTAGCACCATAACTATTAACAGCCAATATATGCTTATACTATAAACAACAAATTAAATTGTAAAAGTATAATAAATGACTTTAAAAGTACTGTTACCTAAGTACTAGAAATTATTCAATTAAATGAACTTATATGATTACTTAAAAAATAACTAAGCAAGCAATTGTTAACTTAATTTATATATTCAAGTATATATGTAATGTATTTATATTCAATTTATATGAATAAGGTACAGTCAGCTTCACTGAATCTCTTCCAACACCACGGACACTTATGAGGTTTCATTTACTTATTGCAGTTAAATCCTTTTCTGACACAATGGACACTCATGAAGTCTAGTGCTTGGATAAGATTCACAGCTACACTACAATTTTAATAAACTTACTGAGATATGAGGCGTTGCCTCGCTTTATTACCGACAGACAGATTTATAGAATATTAATGTCACACAAGCATACAATTGGCCAATTAATACGCTACTGTAATAACCTTCAATATACTTATCTGAAGCTGGGTGCCTGTCTGACAAGTTTGCCAGACTGATTAACTCTCTTGTCGCGAGTTTAGGCACGTTATTTTATTTCACAGCGTTGCTGTATGATGTACTAGTAGCGTTGCTACTTGGATTTTTCTTTAACTGCGTTGCAGAAGAATGATAAGTTGCTTAATTTAGAACCTGTACTTGAGGTCGATCTCGAACCCATTGTTGATGTGATGACTTATATTGAATTTTGTAACTAGCTCATCAAGATTGTAACTTGCTTAGCTAAATGAATTGTGGGGTTCAGTCCCTGAGCCCATTATGTGCCTCTGTAACCCTTTCCACTACCGCCCACAAGATGGGTATGGGGTGCATAATAAATGAACTAAACTAAAAACTAAACTAGAAGAATGATAGTGGTGAAGGTGGAGCCAAGTCAGTGTGTGCTCCACTCTACACTTATAGATATAAATGTTCTAGGGATATTCCTTTGTAGATATATTGTCCAGGTACTCCCCCAGTTCTAGAGAGTGTTCACTGGTGATAAAGAAAATTAGATAAGATGTCCTGAGCTAAATAATGTTTGCTAAGGATCCATCACTGTTCACTCAGTTGTAAACAAACGCGAAGTGCTGCGAGGTATCTGGGCGCTTCTTGCTCCCAAGATGCCCCTCCCTCTCCCTTGAGAGGGAGCTTTCAATGAATATTGATTGATTATTTTTACAGTCTAGACTTATGATTGAGATAAGATGTGATTATAATATAATTAGATATAGGATATAAAGATTATAAGTAGTACTTGATAGTACCACTGATTCTTATTAAGGATTCGATTTTTAATCTCTACCGGAAGCGATTAAATGTTCCAATAGTTTTTTAATTAACAAATCCTTCTAGAAGCTTCTGGATCCTTGAGAGATCATGCACAAAGTCACGTAGGCATCAATAGGGCCCTGTAGCGTACGTGATCATAGTGTCATTGTCATCTAGGATCAAGCTATATAATGAATCTATAATGATTCTAATATGATTTTGATACGATTTAGATATGATTTTGATATGATATAGTAATGATTTAGAAATTATACATTTCTTAGATGATTATTACATATGGTGGGTAAAAATTTCCCACAATTTCTGCCAGGCTCAGCAGGGGGATACACTGGAGTAAGACCTCAGCACCTGAAGGAGATGACAAACCCAGTTCTCGGCGAAGTTGCCAAGACACTACTGTTAGAGATCACGAAGTTTGTCAACGACTGCCTCTCCGGGTTGATCCCAGATACAATTAAACCCTTCTTCGGAGCATCCCTTTGTTCCCTTAAGAAGAACGATGGTGGAGTCAGACCCATTGCCGTGTGTAACACACTTCGGCGCCTTGGTGCTAGGGCAGCTGTCAGAAAAAATAACATAGACGCTGCAACGATGCTTCGACTCCATCAACTAGGTTTTGGTGTCCCCCATGGCTGTGAAGCAGCAGCTCATGCAGCACGAGCCTATATCAAGGACCTCCCAGAAAATAAGGTATTAATTAAATTAGACTTTAAAAATCCCTTCAACCAGGTAAAAAGGGATGTGGTACTGGAAGCAGTTCGAACCAGCTTTCCTTGTCTACTTCCCTTCGTTTCAGCAGGGTACAGTAGGGAACCGACACTGTTGTTTGGGGAACATGAAGTTGTTTCCGCAGAAGGTGTCCAGCAGGGAGACCCACTTGCCCCTTTTCTTTTCTGCATGGCAGCTAAAGAGGTCACAAGCAGGATGTCCAGCGAATTCAACATCTGGTTCCTTGACGATGGCACCTTGGCAGGGACACAGGAAACCCTGCTAGGAGATCTTCAGCTAGTGAAATCTAAGGGAGAGGAGTTAGGCCTTACACTAAATCCATCAAATTGTGAAATCATCTCATCCAGCCAACCAATCATAGATGCAGTACGAATCTTATTGCCAGGAGCCCAAGTGATCGCTCCCACCGACAGTGTGCTGCTAGGGACACCTCTGGGCTCGAACGCCATTGAGGTAGTCCTCAAAGAAAAGCTTAAAGACCTGAGGAGGATGGAGGCGCGAATAGGGGCTTTGGATGCTCACGATGCTTTGTACCTTCTTACAAGGTGCCTGGCCTTGCCCAGACTTACCTATTTCCTCAGGTGTGCTCCTTCCTATGAACAGCCAAAAATTAACGGAATGCGACTCACTCCTAAAGACAATAACTATGAAAGTGTTAAACCTCTCCCTGCAAGATGACCAGTGGACCCAAGCAACGCTCCCAGTTAGACTCAGGGGTATAGGTATTCGCAAGGCGACACAGTTAGCATTGCCGGCATTCTTATCCTCGACCAGTGCTGTAAGTGAATGAAATACTACCAGAATACCTAAAAAATTCCATTGGGATTCGTGATCCCAAATTTGTGGAAGGAGCGGGTCAGTGGGACACTCTTGCCAATTCACACACTCGACCAACTTTTCCAAACGGCGATAAACAGGCCAAATGGGATAGCCCCATAGTGGAGAACATCGCCAAAGCATTGCTGGAGGCAGCCTCTCAGAAGGACAGAGCGCGTCTCCTAGCTGTGCAAGCCCCCCCATGCTGGGGACTTCCTGTTGGCAGTCCCTAATTCTGCTTTGGGCACCCGCCTGGACCATCAGGCACAAAGTATTGGTGTTGCCCTGCGCCTTGCCGCCCCTATCTCCACCGAACACCGGTGTATTTGAGGCCATGCACGGGTAGACCAATACAGCAGCCAAGGTCTCATCTGTCGTAAGACACAGGGAAAAATTGCCAGACATGAAGCAGTCAATGACATCATCAAGAGAAGCATGGCTACAGCTGGGTGTCCAACACAAAGGGAACCCCAGTTGTGCAGACCTGACAACAGCCAAAAACGCCCAGATGGAGTCACCCTGCAGCCATGGAGGGAGGGTAAACAGGTCGTATGGGATTACACCTGTGCATCTACATTGGCTAATACCTATCTACTTTACAACACAGCTGAGGGAGGCGGGGCGGCCACCTTCAGGGAGACCCAGAAAACCAACAAGTACAGGGACCTAGAACGTTGTTACAGGTTCGTGCCAATAGGCTCTGAGACTCTGGGCGCCTGGGGTAAAGGTGCTCTTAAGTTCCTGAAGGAGGTGGGCGAGGAACTCATTGGGAAAACTAGAGACCCAAGAGCGGCCAATTCCATGTTCCAGCGCCTGAGTGTCGCAGTTCAGAGGGGAAATGCGTGCTGTATCTTGGGTACACACCCGACCCCTGAAGAGCTGGACGAAGTCTTCGAACACTGATTGTTATATTGTTATATAAGTGTGTCTTTTCTGTAAACTGTAGCATTGCAATAAAATCAAATAAAAAAAACATTAAAAAAAATAATAGAGGTGGTAGGAGAGGAAAAGATTAAAGTATTCAGTGAGAATCCACAAGGTCTTCTCTGAACACTTGTCGGAAAATCCGACACCATTTAATAATATCATACAGACAGATAATATTGCTGTATTGTATAAACAAGTTAATCCATAGAAAATGTAACTTGTAGTGGAATTACCGTCTATAGAAAACGGAATATCATTACCACATACTATTATAAATTCACCACCTATTATGGTGGGAATTATTCTTAAATACATTAGTCTTTGGACTTTACCATCATAAAAACATCTCATATAAATTAACTTAATTATCAGAATTAAAATAGAGTAAATGTGACCCTTCTATCACTTACTGTCATCTGGACAATGTAGGCCAGTAGCGTCAGTGGTGAGGGAGTGGTCAGCCATTGCCATTGTTATTGTACTAGACCAAAGGTGTACCATCATCAACACGCTGTCAACAAATACAAGTTAAGTGTTCTACCGAAACCCATTTATCTATCATTTGTGGCCATTAATGTCATTAGATAGGGTGGGCCGGTTAGATCACGAGATCGCCTCATACTAAAGGTAATTAAGCCAGGTCTTCATGGTTCCTTGTACAGTGTTTTCTCTGATATAGCTGTCATATATTAGGATTCTGGCTTTACAGCTAGCGCCCTTTTGACAGGTCAAGACGAGGAAGCATGCTTTGTGTACCAGTTACTGGGTGATGGAAGCTACCTCACACGAGGGAAAATTTGGTGTCTACATCCTGGTTATACCTGGTGGACTAAGGCCTGCTGTACAATAAGATAAGGAACCTCTTCAATGTGTAGTTAATACTGTAGTTTAATTGGCTGCATATATATAAATTTAATATAAACCCCCCTAATGTGTAGAGGATTGATTTGTGAGATTATTGCAGAAATACAGTCCACTTATCATCATACAAATTGCTATCGAAGTATATAAATTAACGTAAATATAAATTCATATAAATTAAATAAATATAAATCTCACAGGTCGGTTCCCACAATATTTGGACCTTCGGAACCGGATTATTTGGTCCTTTAAACCCACATTTGGTCATCTTAGTACCGGATGAACCAGTTAACCAGTGGATTCATTAAATATACTAGTGCAGTGTGATTTATACAAAGCCAGCAGTCAAAGATGGCGGCGTTGCCTCGAGCGAGTTCACGAACCCCGCTCGGTTCAGATCAGCCTCATCAGCGGTTTCATGCACACCCACAGATTTGGTGGCGTGTTATTCTGTGAAATGACAGCGCTAATATTGAAGCCAGCCAAATTAGTGGCTGTGTTGCGAGATTGTTCACGGATTTCGTGGTGTTAAATTTCGCGAGAGATTATCTACGAATTTTGTGGAGTTTATTTCGCGAGGTCACTAATAATATTTAATACTTCTAGATATTATTAGAAGATTCATAAAGGCTAATTAAGAGGCTATTATCAATAATTGTGTATATTATTTCTCCAACAGAGAATTATTTAATATATTGCACTAGTGATCACAGTATAATATTTACTAATTGCCAACCCACAACAGGGTAGGATATTACCATTGACTAGTTGAACTATTATTGTTCATCCTAGTCCCATTATTACCATAGTCAGTTGTACTATATTAAACAACATAACACCATTAATCCATTAATGAATGGTCCAGACCCTATTTTGGGTGTAATTTTTATCAACTCGAGTTGAGCTGTATATATAATAATTTACTTAAGATCATTACACCTTTGAGTGATTAATTAGTGTCTATTCCATCCTAGGGTGATATAGAAGAGCTAACCTAAAGGTACTTCCAGTGACACTGGTTTATCACTCAAATCATTAGTGTGTATGATTGTATATATATAATGTGTATTAATTTTAAGTGCTAACCTCTAGTAGAGGTAGGATTATTGCCTAGTGAGTGCAGAATTTTACCCTAGGCTACCATTAGAGCTTGTTCAGTATTATGAGCAGCCCAAGTACAAGTCCCACAAGGCTTCACCAACTAGCCAGTATGGATAATGCAGGGAGAATGAAAAGAACCCTTGCAGGTCTTACAGGCCACTTAACAAGACAGATCAAGAAATGTGAAGATTTGTCACAACAATCTCAAGTTGATTATGCTGACCTGGAAAGCTATTATCAAGCAGCTGCAGGTAAATTTGAGCAAATCAAATGTCAAATAGCAACATATGTGTGGCTGAACTTGCCAACACCAATTTATCAGAAACAGAAATAGACGACATTATGGTTGATCTAGCGAATTATGAAGATCACACTCAGGCCACGTTACAGCCTTATGTCAAATTAATTGCCCAGAACAAGGCAACAGCAACAACAATAACAGTTGCATCTAATACGAGTCAAGCAGAAGCTCGACTCCCTCCAATTAATTTACCCACTTTCTCAGGAAAAGATGAGGAAGATTGGGACGAATTTTGGAACAAATTCGTTGACCTTGTGGACTCAAAACAATCTTTACCAAAGAGTAGTAAATTCTCTTATTTGCAAGGCCAATTATCAGGTGAGGCTAAAACAGTAGTATCCCATCTGAGATTAACTAATGACGGCTATGATCTGGCAGTAAAACTCCTCAAGGATAATTATGCTGATCCAGAAGTAAGAACATCACATTTAGTTCATGAGTGGTTGCATTTACCCCCACCGGAGGCTTCAGCTGATTCACTCCAAGTCTTCAAGCTGGAGGTAGAATCATTGATCAATGCCCTCAGCCTGACAGCAGATACAAACGGGGCTGAGTGGGTCTTGAAAATAATTGTCCAGGAGAAAATACCTAGGGACATATTGAGACAAATGAGTGCTCATTACAATAAAAGTATCTTATCCATGAGTGAAATATCTGAGGGTTTAAAGTCAGTAGTTCATCAATTACGAACAAATGACAAATTAAAACCACCAAGTAAACCCTCAGAAACCAATAATAGTAAACCACAGAGTACCAAAGGTACTCCAAATCAATCTAGACAATATAATTCAACACCAAAGTGGAACAGTAGCAGTGTGGGCGTATATGCAGTGGGACCCTCCAAGCCTATAGTTACTGTGTCACCCAAGACCGTGACACCAAAGGGTACTGGAAGCTATGGAACATGTTTGTTCTGCGATGAGAAACATTCAATGTACCACTGCTCTAATTTTCCTGATAGTGACGCCCGTGTTGAGCGACTCAAAGATTTGCAACATTGCACGAGGTGCCTCAGGAAACATAATATCAAGGACTGTGAGACCCAATTACACACCTGTAATAGGTGTAACAAAGGTCAGCACCATGCAGCATTGTGCAGAGACACCAAAACAACGTCTCCAAACCCCAAGGTGGAAGATAGCATTCCCACCACAGTACAGTACTGCAAGGTGCAACAAACAAAGAGTGTCCAATCGGCAAAGTCTAAAGGTAATACGACTTTGCCTACTGCCCAAATTACCATCCAGAATAAGAGGGCCAAGGTCCATACCCGTGGGTTGTTTGACCAAGGGTCCCAGAGAACATATGTCACTAAAAAGTTGGCAGATGAACTACAATTAAGGCCTGTAGCCCAGATGTCATTCAATATCTCAGGGTTTGTAACAGATGCAGGACCTCAAGTCTACCAGGTGGAACAACCATAAGTACGTTTAGGCAGGTACGTCTGTCGAGTACAAGCCATTGTGGTGGACAAAATACCAGTAGACCTACAAGTTCAAGGTCTGAGAGCAACAGCCAAATTCCTGAGAAATAGAGGAATAAAATTGGCAGATAATATTAAGTCTGATCACCTCACCGACTTCGGTCTCCTTGTAGGGACAGACTATTGCCATCGATTCATCGGTAGCCCTACTAAATATCAGGGCATAACCATGTTAAACTCTGCAGGAGGTAAATTACTCTCAGGCCCAGTATCAAGCCTGAGGAGACCTATGCCTGCAGATAAACAATACTAGTAGAAATCTAAATTTGTCAGCTGATTATATTTCTCCAGTAGCATTATACTAAGGAGATTACAGCTGACTATACCAACAGAGGTTAATGTTAGTATCATCATTTAAAGCTGAAGATGAGTTCATGAGGCCTCAGTGGCAAATCAGTGAACAGTAGCCTAAACAGCTACAAGTCACTGCAACCAATGTCACTGAACCCACTGCAGTCTCAGAACCATACTTTACTTTAATGATGAGCTATTCAATCTTCTGAATCAATTAACTAAATTAAAACCCAATAAATCTGATGACTGATTTGATACATTTATTATTTAATCAAGATGTATTCCATGGGCCTCAGTGTTTATATATCAGTGACCAGTTACCTGAACAAACTTCATGTTATATCTAATGTCACTGATCTCACTGCAGTCCCTGAATCATACTTGATTGTAGTACTTGATCACATTCAGTCTTCTGGGTTAAATAATATGTAATTAGGCTTGAATTTTAGCCTTTCTAGAATTAACAGGGAAATGAAATCGCATTAGACTTCTAACCCCTGCAACTCTAGTACGGGACATCCGTCCTGTACGAACAGATGCACAAATGTGTGATTACTAACTACTAACATCAAATTAATCTAATAATTCGAAGGAGGAGTATCGGTGTTCGTCTGTTCTAAATAGGACTTCGACCCGTGAGCAGCCCCTGGGGAATTATGTTGGAAAATCCGACACCATTTAATAATATCATACAGACAGATAATATTGCTGTATTGTATAAACAAGTTAATCCATAGAAAATGTAACTTGTAGTGGAATTACCGTCTATAGAAAACGGAATATCATTACCACGTACTATTATAAATTCACCACCTATTATGGTGGGAATTATTCTTAAATACATTAGTCTTTGGACTTTACCATCATAAAAACATCTCATATAAATTAACTTAATTATCAGAATTAAAATAGAGTAAATGTGACCCTTCTATCACTTACTGTCATCTGGACAATGTAGGCCAGTAGCGTCAGTGGTGAGGGAGTGGTCAGCCATTGCCATTGTTATTGTACTAGACCAAAGGTGTACCATCATCAACACGCTGTCAACAAATACAAGTTAAGTGTTCTACCGAAACCCATTTATCTATCATTTGTGGCCATTAATGTCATTAGATAGGGTGGGCCGGTTAGATCACGAGATCGCCTCATACTAAAGGTAATTAAGCCAGGTCTTCATGGTTCCTTGTACAGTGTTTTCTCTGATATAGCTGTCATATATTAGGATTCTGGCTTTACAGCTAGCGCCCTTTTGACAGGTCAAGACGAGGAAGCATGCTTTGTGTACCAGTTACTGGGTGATGGAAGCTACCTCACACGAGGGAAAATTTGGTGTCTACATCCTGGTTATACCTGGTGGACTAAGGCCTGCTGTACAATAAGATAAGGAACCTCTTCAATGTGTAGTTAATACTGTAGTTTAATTGGCTGCATATATATAAATTTAATATAAACCCCCCTAATGTGTAGAGGATCGATTTGTGAGATTATGAGATTATTGCAGAAATACAGTCCACTTATCATCATACAAATTGCTATCGAAGTATATAAATTAACGTAAATATAAATTCATATAAATCAAATAAATATAAATCTCACAGGTCGGTTCCCACAACACTATTTATTTTCTTCTTCGAGGATGTGGGTCTCTTTAATTAAACCAGTGGTGGTACCCCCTAAATATATATATATATATATATATATATATATATATATATATATATATATATATATATATATATATATATATATATATATATATATATATATATATATATATATATATATATATATATATATATTGTGACGATATTCTCTTTCAAGAGAGATTGAGCCTGCTCTTCCCTACATATTTACGTGTTTCAAGTACAAGATACTATATTGAAGATACGTCCACCAGTATCGCCAAACGTTTTGCCCAGGAAGCAAAGCGTACCAAGCACAACCCGACACACCGGCTACCGCCCGCCGTCAACCAGCAAACTTGCTCATTCTCTGCCTGCCTGCTGCTGATTGGCTGGTGTCTCGCCGCACCTGCACTCACGCCACCACAAGAGTCGACGTCTGGGTCAGCAGCACGCCGACTCCTCAGAATATCTCTGTGCTCCTTGGAATTGACATCTCTCTATTAGTAGACTAAGCCCTGGCTGTCGTGTACTAAGGGAGGTGGCAGCTTGAAGCCAGTAGTCCCAGCACCTCACTTATTTGATTTATTTTAACTTGCACTTACTTGTCTTAGAGTAACTTTTCATTGCCAGTAATTATTCATGTTGTTTTGTTTGTTGACTTGTTTTGAATCTTACGAGATTGTCTTTATTCATATCTTGTTTTCTAGAGTAATTAATAATTTCATTGTTTATACTTCGTGTTTTGTGTGTCTTCCCATTACCTTACCACAGACAAAAGGACAAACTTCTCTTTTTTTTTTTGTTATGTGACGAGGCCCTGCCCCCAGCTTTTGAAACAGCCGAATACCAACGCTTTACCGTCACATTACATGGGGGCCTGTCCACGGAGCTTCACTTAGGTACTGGTACCAGATCATAAATTTGTGGTAAGCGTTTTTGGCTTTGGTAAAATAACTTTTCACTATTTTCAATATTCAATTTTATTTTCATATGGTGCTGTGTGTATTGTGCATTCCGAGAGTAGCATATGGTGAAGGGGAGACAACTTTGGATTGCGTGGTGACTGTAGGCCTCAGTCATTCTCTTAATTGGTCACCTCTCCCTCCGTGTTATTACTCGTGTTTACCATCTTTTGTCCCTAGGATATTTTTCATATTTTCGGCAGATCATCATATTGGTACCCTGGTACTGTGGTCTGTCCCCGGGTCAAGAGCACCTAATCTTCTACAATCCGACAGTAGGAGGATAAAGAGGGCCATATAGTTCCTCTCGCACGAACTTTAGTTGCTGAATTGGGACCTCAGCAGCAGTTCTCGTCACCAGTTGACACCTCGCACCCCTACACGTCGGTCAGAGATGATGATATTTACATTGGTAGGGAATTAGCCTTCTTTTTCAGAGCACAAAAGTTCGCTAATTCTGTAAGTATCATATTAATTTCAGTGAGAAAAACTTGCTTATGTCCTATAGAGACTCGGTAAGGTATGCCTACATTCTTGGACTACCTAATTCACTTTTGAGGCAATTAACTGTTTCATTTGTTTTAGAAACTCAGTTTCGCTTATTTAGTAGGATTTTCTTGCCCTTATCCTCTTACATTGAGTACCGGGTACAAGATTTCCTGCGACCTTGATTTATTAATCATTTATCATCTTGAAATTAACATTAATTGTTAACGATTTCACAGGATAGGTACCAGTTGCCACGTTGTCCTGTTTCTGACATTCACCATATCACAATAGTATATTCGTTGTGCATTTATTTGCTAATTTCACCATGTTTCGTCTCCAAGCTTTCCGTAACGATCCAGCAGGTGACATAGGGACCTTAAGTCGTGCCAGGAGGACCGAATTACAAACTCTTGCACATGAGTATCAACTAGAAGTTCCCTACTAAGCCAACAAAAATGAAATACATAACCTGTCACTGGATCATCTCTTAGAGGAAGGTAAGATTGACTCTGAAACTCACGAAACTTACTTTATTGCAGATAAAACTGATTTGGCAACGATGAAACTCAAACTAGAGCTTGCCAAGATCGAATGTGAACAACAAAAAGAAGCTCTTCAACTGAGGAAAGAGAAAGCCGCCTTGAGGAAAGAAGAACAGGAACGTGAAATCGCCCTCAAGTTACGTGAGATTGCAATATTCCGTGAGCGGGAACGAATACAGCTTGAAACAAAACAACGCCAATTGGAGTTGCAACGCGAACATGATAAACAACAAGCAACTCTGGCTATGGAATGTCGTCAACAAGAATTCGCGTTGGAAACTACACACCTCGCTCAACGCCAGCAAGCTACCGCCAGTCTTCCTGTCAGTTTCAATATCTTGCATGCAAGTAAGTTAATGCCACCATTCGTAGAGACAGAAGTTGATGTATTTTTTACCACCTTTGAGACCCTTGCTAATCAACTTAGTTGGCCTGCCGACCAATGGGCAACCCTTCTCAGAGTACATCTCACAGGTAGAGCTGCGGACGTTACACTCAGTACTTTGGCGTCTGAGAATGACTACCAGACTCTGAAACAAGCAGTGTTGGACGCCTACCTTCTCTCCACCGAAAGCTATCGAAGGAAATTCCGTGACCACCTGAAGGCAAGTACCACTACCTTTCTCGAATTTGCTAATACCAAAAGGAGATATTTTATGAAATGGCTGGAAGCAGCACATGTCTCTACCTTTGCAGAACTCGTCAACCTCATGCTAGTTGAAGAATTCTTGAGGCGTGTGCCGCCTCCTGTCCGTTTATATTTAGCAGATAAAGAAGAGACCGACTACCTGAAGTGTGCTAAGTCGGCTGACACTTACAGCCTCATCCACCGGCTGACACCAGAACCACCTTCCAGTAAGAAGTCTTGGTACAGTTACGAGAAAGTGAGTACCGATCAAGCTGGCTCGCAATTGTACTGTAAGTATTGTAGACTCAATTTACATACCATAGATAAATGTGGTAAGTCTCAATACAAAGGTAATACTGAATCCACTAGACCCAAACAGACTCCTCCTAAGTCCGGTAAGCCTGTGATGAATGTTGGTGTTCATGTTAATGATCTTTCTCTTTTCAGTAAACACCTGTATACTGGAACTCTCTCTACCAACGGCTCAAATCCGGAGGAACGTTTCAAACTGAAGATCTTGAGGGACACAGCGGCTCTTCAATCAATTATTTTGAAATCAGCTGTGCCCCATATCGCCTACACCGGAGAAACTGTCTTCATCACTGACCTCACTGCTACCACTCCTTATCCTCTCGCCAGAGTCCACCTGGATTGTCCATTCGTGACAGGAGAAGTCCAAGTCGCCGTCAGGGAAAAGCCTTTTCCCATGCCTGGAGTGCAACTTCTCCTGGGCAACGACTTGGCAGAAGACCTACAACCGACCAACTTGATCGTCATAGACAAACCCCAGGTGTGTACCTCTGTAATGGATAATCCCATCTTTGAGTATGTTCCAGCAAAGGTTCAAGAGAGTGATGAAGTTTCTCCTCCGGTTTTAGTGACCACCCGTGCACAAGATGCACGACCACAGCCAGCTGACACTACTGCTACCGCTGTCCCTCAAGACCCTCAGAAACTACCCCCGAATTTGACCAAGTTGGAGTTCCGTAAGTTACAGAGGGAAGATCTTACCTTGACACCATTATTTTTCCAGGCTGAGACTCAACCTGACAGTATTCCTGGGTTCTTCCTAGAGAACGAGTTGCTCTACCGCAGATATAGACCCAGTAAACTGAAAGAGGAGGACGATTGGGCCAACGTCGAACAACTAGTGATTCCTGCCAGCCTGCGGCCCACTATTCTACACCTGGCCCACGGAGCACACTACGGATTTAACAAGACCTACCACGGAATCCGTCAAGACTACTACTGGCCAGGTATGGTAAATAGCGTCAAACAGTACGTCAAACAATGTCATACATGTCAGATGGCAGGTAAACCGAACATCTCTATCCCCAGAGCACCACTGACTCCCATACAGGTGCCTGCGGAACCTTTCCACAGACTTATTATAGACTGTGTTGGTCCTTTACCTCGGACCAGTTCAGGTAACGCCTATATCTTAACCATCCTGTGTCCTACCACCTGATTCCCCATAGCAGTTCCAGTAAAGAACATTACGGCTGCTACGGTTGTGAAACACTTAATGAAGATCTTCACCCAGTATGGATTTCCAAGGGAGGTTCAGAGCGACTGTGGCACCAACTTGACCAGTGATCTCTTCAAGAGGACACTGGAAGAGTTCAACATCAAACAGGTATTGTCCAGCCCCTATCATCCTGCTTCACAGGGTTCTCTTGAACGTAGTCATCAGACTATTAAAGCACTCCTGAAGAAGTTTTGTAATGAAACCTCTAAGGATTGGGATAAGCAAATTGACCTGATAATGTGCATCTATAGAAGTCTTCCCAATGAGTCTCTAGGAGTATCTCCTTATGAGATGCTCTACGGACGTAAGTGCCGTACTCCTCTCAAAGCTTTCAAAGACTCTCTACGTGATGCCACCTTCAGTGAGCATCAGAATGTGCCCCAATTTCTTCAAAACCTACAACACATTCTAGAGAGGGTCCACAGTTTTGCCAAAGATAATCTATTGAAAGCACAGTAGAGGATGATCACTCATTACGACCAGACCAGCAAAGTAAGGAAATTTAAACCGGGAGACTTCATGCTGGCATATTTCCCTATCCCAGGTTCTCCTTTGCAAAACAGGTTTTCAGGACCCTACCGCATCAAGGAGTGCAGAAACAACCACATCTACGTTCTAGAGACTCCAGATAGGCGGCGGAAGACCCAGTTCTTCCTATGTATTTCTATGTATTTCTATGTATTTCTTCCTATGTATTTCTATGTATTTCTTCCTATGTATTTCTATGTATTTCTTCCTATGTATTTCTATGTATTTCTTATATATATAAACGATCTGCCTAATGTCTCTAATATTTTCAAACCTATATTGTTTGCTGACGATACTACCCTTATCTACTCAAACCTCAACCCACATACACTAAATAATATTGTGAATAATGAATTAAAAAAAGTCCACTTATGGATGTCAACGAACAAACTAACATTAAACATCGAAAAGACTTACTACATCTTATTTGGAAGCAAATCATCAAATGCAATTCAGCTACAGATAGACAACATTAACATCAGTAATAAAAATGATGGCAAGTTTCTTGGCCTATTCCTAGACAAGAGACTCAACTTCAGCACCCACATTCAACACATAACTAAGAAAGTCTCTAAGACAGTTGGTATACTCTCCAAAATCAGATATTATGTTCCTAACTCTGCTCTCCTCTCACTATATTATGCACTAATCTACCCCTATCTTAATTATGGTATCTGTGCATGGGGGTCTACCACTGCAAACCACCTTAAGCCCATCATCACACAGCAAAAATCTGCTATCAGAATTATAACTAACTCTGCTTTCAGACAACACTCAGCTCCCTTGTTTAAATCCCTAAACTTGCTAAATATTAACTCCCTCCACACATTCTCTTGTGTCAACTACATTTACAAAACCCTGTTCTTAAATGCAAACCATGCTCTGAAACTCTCCCTGGACAGATGTAATAGGACCCATTATCACCACACCAGAAATAAATATCTCTTTGATATCCCCAGGGTCAAACTTAATCTGTGTAAACACTCTATGCAAATTAAGGGACCTAGTCTATGGAACTCACTCCCTAGTGAATTGAAAAACTGTAAAACTTTTGCCTTATTTAAAAGCAAAACCAAAAAGTACCTAACTTCATCTTCTTAGTTTCCTACACTGAGCTTTAAATTTGCTCTGTACCTAGTGTTACCCAATCTCCTAATTTTTATGTAATATCAAACAACCTTATCATTGTGTTCATTGCTGTCTTCTTTTATGTGCTAGCCATATGCTGTATTGTGACTACCAATTTTTGTCAACTACCATTCAAGCTGTCATTGCAATCAATCTTATATTGTTTCTGCTGTATTGTGCCTAACAATTTGTTGTCAACTACCATTTTAAGCTGTCATTGCAATCAATCTTAGCTACCTATGTGCTTTAATATACTGTATCTACAATTTTCTCTCATCTTCTTTTTTTTTCATTTCATGTAATCTGTTATCATTTTTTTGTCTATAAATTTTGCAAGTATTTACCTCCTTAAAATGTTCTTAGATTAAGGACCTGCCCGAAACGCTGCTCGTGCTAGTGGCTTTACAAGACTGTAATTACCATATTTGTATCTTCACATTCCTTATGTACATTCTTGTATATGCATAAATAAATAAATAAAATAAATAAATAAGTTGTGCCACGTCAACCTCCTGAAGCTATATAACGGTACTCCTCCCACTGTAATAACATATTCTTCCTTTAAAGGGTCATACATCCACAGTGAGACCTTCCCTGCTTCTCCTCCCGAAAGCACTGACACGGAGTCAGCGCTTTGCAATTCGGAAATCCTAACTGATCTTCATAATTATTTTCAGGACAATCATAGTGCACCTCTCATCAAGATCTTCAAAGAACATCAGGAGTTGTCCCGAGATGATCCACAAGAGTGTAATGTTACCCAGCACGACATCCAACTGCTCCCTGACACCCGGCCGATTCGTCAACCCTTCTACCGAATCAGCCCTAGCAAGAAGGAAGTCATGCGGCTGAGGTGCAGTACCTCCTGGATCATGGACTGGCTACACCTTGTGAGTCCCCCTGGGCCTCACCCTGTATCTTGGTGCCAAAACCCCAAGGTAAGGTGAGACTGTGCACGGACTACCGTAAATTAAATAATGTGACTGTCAAGGATGCATACCCCTTGCCAAGGATAGATGACATTCTTGACGCCATTGGTAATGCCCAGTACTTGTCCCAAGTGGACTTGCTTAAGGGGTATTACCAAGTGTGTCTAACAGAGCGAGCCAAAGAAATATCTGCCTTTATCACTCCCTTTGGACTTTTCAGGTATGAACGCCTTCCTTTCGGACTATGTAATGCCCCGGCCACCTTTCAGAGAGCTGTCAACCGCGTCATCCAGGGCTTGGATAACACCTACGCCTATTTGGATGATATTGTTGTAACATCCAACACCTGGAGCGAACATCTGCTCCAGCTGCAACGACTGTTCGCTAAGCTCCTGACAGCCGGCCTCACCATCAACCTGGGCAAGTCCACATTTGCCAAAGGTAAAGTGCGTTATCTGGGTCATGTAATAGGGAGTGGCAGTCTAGCTCCGTTAGACACACACACTCAAGCCATCCAGCATTATCCACAGCCTACCACCAGGAAGCAGCTCCTGCGCTTCCTTGGTCTTGCCTCCTACTACCGTAGGTTTGTGAAGAATTTTAGTACGGTAGCAACACCATTAATCACTTTAACCAGTCCCAAGCAACGGTATAATTGGACCATGCAGCAAACCGTTGCTTTCGAACAACTCAAATTCCTCCTCTGTTCTAATCCTATTCTCGCCTCGCCAGATATCACCAAGCCTTTCATCCTTCATGTCGACGCCAGTGGTACCGGCATCGGGGGTGTCCTGATGCAGCAACGAGGCGAGGAGGTTCTACCTGTCAGCTACTACAGCTACAAGTTGAAACCCCACCAGAGGAACTACAGCACTATCGAGAAGGAGCTACTCTCCATCGTCCTGAATCTCCAGCACTTTGCTCCATATCTACAAGGTGCCAGGTCTACCACCATCTTCTCAGACCACAATCCTCTTCGCTTCTTACATCAAGCCAGATTCAATAACCAACGTCTTCTACGATGGGCTTTATATCTGCAAGATTTCAACCTGGAGATCTGCTATATCAAGGGTTCTGACAACATCATAGCCGACGCCCTCTCCAGAGTCTATGAAGTAGAAGCAACTCCAACTATCACTCCACCACTTGAAGACATAACTTCTTCCAGAACCGTAGGCTTTGGGGGAGAGTTGTAACGATAATCTCTTTCAAGAGAGATTGAGCCTGCTCTTCCCTACATATTTACGTCTTTCAAGTACAAGATACTATATTGAAGATACGTCCACCAGTATCACCAAACGTTTTGCCCAGGAAGCAAAGCGTACCAAGCACAACCCGACACACCGGCTACCGCCCGCCGTCAACCAGCAAACTGCTCATTCTCTGGCCTGCCTGTTGCTGGCAGGTTGTGTCTGGCAGGTTGGCTGGTGTCTCGCCGCACCTGCACTCACGCCACCACAAGAGTCGACGTCTGGGTTAGCAGCATGCCGACTCCTCAGAATATCTCTGTGCTCCTTGGAGTTGACATCTCTCTATTAGTAATAATAATAATAATAATAATAATTTTTATTTAGGTAAAGGTACATACATAAAGAGATTTTACAAAGTTTGTTGGCTTTATAGATAGAGCTAGTACATACAATGCCTAAAGCCACTATTACGCAAAGCGTTTCGGGCAGGAAAAAACACTAATGACTAAAGCTTAAAACTAATGGGTAAAAAGAATAAAATGTGTTGAGTACAAATAAAAATAGAGGTAAAAGAGGGGGGAACATTGTTGAATAAGCAGCACAAATACAATTACAAATTATTACAGAAAATTACATTCAAACAGCGTTGATTTGAAAAACAAAAAAACAAAAAACATACATGGGTTGACAACAGAGGGATAAGGTAGGTTACAGGGAATTTATTAGGTATAGCTTCGTTTTTAACTTAAACTGGTTGAGAGAGGTACAGTCTCTAACATGGTTGGGAAGGTCATTCCACATTCTGGGCCCCTTGATTTGTAGAGCATTTCTGGTTTGATTAAGTCATACTCTAGGAATATCAAAACTGTATTTATTTCTGGTGTGGTGCTCATGGGTTCTGTTACAACCTTCTATGAAGCTTTTGAGATCAGGATTGGCATTATAGTTTAGCGTTTTATATATGTATAATACACATGAGAGAATGTGCAGTGACTTAATGTCTAACATATTCAGAGATTTGAGTAGGGGTACCGAGTGATGTCTGGGGCCAGAATTGGATATTGTCCTAATAGCAGCTTTGTGTTGAGTAATTAGAGGACGTAAGTGATTTTGGGTAGTAGAGCCCCAAGCACAAATACCATAGTTGAGATATGGATAGATAAGGGAGTAATAGAGAGTCACCAGGGCAGGGCGTGGTACATAATATCTGATCTTAGAAAGAATGCCTACAGTTTTTGAAACTTTTTTTGATA
Organism: Procambarus clarkii; assembly: GCF_040958095.1. Lineage (NCBI taxonomy): Eukaryota > Metazoa > Arthropoda > Malacostraca > Decapoda > Cambaridae > Procambarus > Procambarus clarkii. The sequence continues at coordinate 5,966,855 of NC_091214.1, read as the reverse complement.
TGTTTAGAATGTGTCCCTGGAAATTCAGCTTGTGGTCAATGAGAATGCCAAGGAATTTGCCATCTAATTTGTTACAAATTTGGGTATTGTTTATTTTGAGATTTATTTGATTAGAGGATTTATTGCTAAACAGAATATAGAAAGTTTTGTCAATGTTAAGGGTGAGTTTGTTGGCAGTTAGCCACAGATGGACTTTATTTAGCTCAGTATTTACTGTGGCATTTAGAGGAAGGGGATCAGGACTGGAGTAAATGAAGGTTCTGTCGTCAGCAAATAGAATTGGTTTGAGGTGTTGGGAGGCATTTGGAAGGTCATTAATGTAGATGAGAAAGAGGAGAGGGCCAAGTATGCTGCCCTGGGGAACACCAATGTTGATGGGTAGGGTGGGAGAAATTGTATTATTCACAGAAACACATTGGAGCCTGTCAGTAAGGTAGGATTTGAGGTATTGTAGGGAGTGTCCTCTGACGCCATAATGATGTAATTTAAGAAGAAGGTTTTGGTGGTTGACTGTATCGAAAGCTTTACGCAGGTCCACAAATAACCCAACAGGGAACTCATTTTTATCAAGAGCTGTATGAATCGAGTTAAGCATACTAATAAGTGCATCGTTAGTGCTTTTTTGGGGTCTGAAGCCATATTGGCAAGGGCTAAGTATATTGAGTTTGGCTAGATATGAGTAAAGCTGCTTATAGGTTAGTTTTTCAAAAAATTTTGACAAGTTTGGCAGGATTGATATAGGTCTGTAGTTGTTAACATCTGTGAGATCACCACATTTGTGGACAGGCGTTACTCTCGCTTTTTTTAGAATATCTGGAAAGGTTTGGAATTCAAGTGACTTGTTGAAGAGCAAAGCAATAGCAGGGGCTAAAGATCTGGAGGCTTTTTTGTAGATTAAAGTTGGTATCTCCTCAAGGGCACCAGACTTGGTTTTAAGGGAAAGTATTATCTCATTGACGTCAGTGGAATTAATAGGCTTTAGGTAATGACTGGGGATAGTTCCCTGTAAGATAGTCCTTAATGTCAGTACTGGAAGATGGAATATCATTAGCAAGGGATGAACCAATGGAAGAGAAGAACCTATTGAACTCAATAGCAGAATCAGAGGCTGAAAGCTGACCATCGTTATTAGACAGGAGAGTCGGTTTGTTATTTAAAGACTTCTTTGATCCCAATATTTGTGAAATTGTTCTCCAAGTTTGTTTAATGTTGCTCTTTATTTGGGTAAATTTATCTTCGTAGTATTTAGTTTTGGCTCGTCTAATTATCTTAGATAGCAATAATGAGTAATTCTTTGAGAATTCTTTGGAAACAATTCCTAACCTATACTTCTTCTCAAGGTCATGTTTTTTATTAATAGATTTAAGTATTCCCTTTGTAAGCCAGGGATTGTTAAGCCTTTTGGTTGTGACTTGTTTTGTAAGCATAGGACAGTGGGTATTATAAAGGCTAAGAGTTTTTTGAAGAAAAGATTGAACTGCTAGGTTGATGTCCTCTATGTTACCTAACTCGGACTCCCAGTTGACATTATCAGTAGCAGTTATAAAATTGTCTATAGCAGTTTCATTGTGTAGTCTAAAACGTATCTCTCTTGACTCAAGAGGTGGTTTGCTAATGTTAGTTAAGAGAAATGTGGGGTAATGGTCTGTAGTGCTATCGGTGATTATACCTGAAGTAAGCGGAGAGGTTATGTTTGTCCAGATGTGATCTAGAGTCGTGGCAGTGCTATCAGTGATTCTAGTAGGTCTAGTGATTAAGGGTATGAGGAAGCAGGAATTCATACAGTTGAGGAAGCTAACAGCAGTAGGGTGTTCTGGCTCGCAGAGGTCAATATTAAAGTCCCCTGCGATAATTAGGTGGTTTTTGTTCAGTCTGTTATCAAGTATTAGATTTCTAAGGTTTGAGTTGAATTCGGACACATCAGTGTTAGGAATTCTATAAACTGCACCCACAGACAGGATAGACTCGGCACCCTTGACTCTGAAGCTGGCGAAGATATACTCCCCATAGCAGTCTCTAGTTCTAATTTCTTTTAAGCATGTTAGTTCTTGATGGTAGTAAAGAGCAGTGCCACCACCTCTCTGAAGTTGACGACAGTTGTGAACTGCTGAGTAGTTAGGCATGTTAAAGAGTTGAGTAGTATCCTCTTTCAACCATGTTTCAGTAAGTATAATAAAAGAGAATTTGTTGTCAATAGCTTCAATCAAGGCACTAACATCATCGAAGTGTTTACCTAGGGATCTAACGTTCAAATTGATTACAGAGATATTGTGATTATGAGTTAATACATTGTTTACATCATGTGCTGCAAAATATCTGCAATTTTGATCATTAAAGTGATTATTGTCATAGATAGTGGATAAGAGGTTAAGTTCTGGGTCTATACTTGACTGCATAAAAAAAGCTGATTGCAGGAAAAACAAGAAAAAAAAATGTACACAATACTGTACAAAACAAACACAAAAGGGGCTTACAGGGGTACAATGGAGTAAGGGAGTATGGCTAGGCTAGGCAACCTAGGTAATAAATGAGATTAAAGAAAAAAACATATAAACATGGACTATACAAAACACAAGATATAGATATACAAAACAAAAATATAAACAAGACTAAGCAATACAAAAAACAAATTGAGCAAAAATGAAAAATGAGGTAGATTGCTTACAGGTACTCTCAGGTACACTGTAAGTAACAATAGACAGATAATATATATCAATATAGAAAAGATTGTCACGATACAATAAGATAAGCAATTACATGAACAGATGAAAAACAAATCTGCTGTAAAATAGAAAGTAATTATAGCAAAACACAACAATATAATAATATAACAATACAATAAGAGCTTACAAAGTATTGAGTCTGCTAAATTAGAGAATAATTATGGCAAAACACAACAATAAATGCAAGTAACAAAAGAATTGAAACAATTAGAGGTAGAATTAAGGTCACTAGATAGCCATGGAGGATACACAAGTTTGGTGGAGAGAACAAAAAATCAGTAGAGACTGACAAGATGAATGTATAAAAAAATTTGACAAATGATAATTGTAAAGTAAAATAATCTTAAAGATAATAAATTTTATTTAGCTTAGTTTTAACTTATAATTAGTATGAACTTAATTAAAAGAACAAAAATGAGATCAATAATTGATTTCAATAAATGACATAGATCAATACAAATAAATTTAAAATATAAATGGAATAGGGTAAGATTAGATTTAAGAGTAAAATTTGACAATGAAACTGAGGTAGATGCTTGCATAAGTGCATGGAGACTTGATGGATTATTTAGGAAATTATATGAATGAGAGAACATTAGGTAAATGGTAAGGCAGAGACTGCACCTTAGACAAAGTTAGATTAAGTTAGGTTAGGCTCAGGCACTGAAAGAGTTATTTTAAGTACTGGCATTGGTCGGGTTCAGGTTTTCAGATATACCACAATCACTTAAGAAGGCCAGGAGTTGTTGGTCACATTTTATTTCATATCTTTTTCCTGTACCTTCTTTCTTCGCAAAAATCGTACCATTCCTAGTGTAGCACTGCTTGATAAGACCAGGTTTTTGTTTGCGAATTTGGCGCAGCCTGAAGAGGAGGGATCCACGCTGCTTTGTAAGACACTCATTTATATAGAGGTTGGTTTTTTGCTTAGCAGCTGATTGTATGAGGTCAAACTTCGCAGAGGGATTTGCAAGTTTGATGAGCATTCTCCTGTTACGGCGATTGTTTTTATCTATCCTAATAGCCGATTTGATTTGAACATTGACACTGATCTTTGAATTAATTAGGGTGTTGGCTATGTTACAGCAATCCTCACCTTGTTGTTCATCAGGTAGATCAGTAGAGCTAATTATCAGGGAGTCATGAAGTTGTTGTTGCTCTTGGTCCTCTTCAGAAGCCGCCTGGTGAATCTGAAGGAGATTGATCTGTTTTTCCAGCTTTTGAAGGAGGTCACTTTGAGCTGAGTGGGTTTCTTCGGCCTGAATCTTACGTATTTGTTCCATTGCATCATTTGCAACAGTTTGTATGTTGTGAATTTCTTGGTTGTTGTTCATCGACGATTCAAGGAGGCGGTCTATGGTATGTTGTTGTCGGGTGACTGTGTCTTGGAGGGCCAAAATAGCTTCTGATTGCATTTTCACAAGGTTGTGCAGTTTCTGGAGCCATGGATTACTTCGGAGAGGTTTGAAGTTTATACAGGGAGCCATAGATTGAGTGAATTCTACAGCTAGAGATTCGAGGTGAGTTGAAGGGGGGGAGTGAGGAGGGGGAGCGGATGCTGTGTTTACCAACATCGGCGAGGGTTGCGGCGTTGCCAGTGTTTCATTCGGATCTCTAGGAGTAATGGAACCAGAGCGAGACTAAGCCCTGGCTGTCGTGTACTAAGGGAGGTGGCAGCTTGAAGCCAGTATTCCCAGCACCTCACTTATTTGATTTATTTTAACTTGCACTTACTTGTCTTAGAGTAACTTTTCATTGCCAGTAATTATTCATGTTGTTTTGTTTGTTGACTTGTTTTGAATTTTACGAGATTGTCTTTATTCATATCTTGTTTTCTACAGTAATTAAAAATTCCATTGTTTATACTTTGTGTTTTGTGTGTCTTCCCATTACCTTACCACAGACAAAAGGACAAACTTCTCTTTTTGTTTTGTTATGTGACGAGGCCCTGCCCCCAGCTTTTGAAACAGCCGAACACCAACGCTTTACCGTCACAATATATATATATATATATATATATATTTACCGTCACAATATATATATATATATATATATATATATATATATATATATATATATATATATATATATATATATATATATATATATATATATATATATATATTAATATATATATATATGTATATATATATATGTATATATATATGTCGTACCTAGTAGCCAGAACGCACTTCTCAGCCTACTATGCAAGGCCCGATTTGCCTAATAAGCCAAGTTTTCCTGAATTAATATATTTTCTCTATTTTTTTCTTATGAAATGATAAAGCTACCCATTTCATTATGTATGAGGTCAATTCTATTTTATTGGAGATAAAATTAACGTAGATATATGACCGAACCTAACCAACCCTACCTAACCTATCTTTATAGGTTAGGTTAGGTTAGGTAGACGAAAAAGTTAGGTTAGGTTAGGTTAGGTAGTCGAAAAACAATTAATTCATGAAAACTTGGCTCATTAGACAAATTGGGCCTTGCATAGTAGGCTGAGAAGTGCGTTCTGGCTACTAGGTACGACATATATATATATACATATATATATATATATATATATATATATATATATATATATATATATATATATATATATATATATATATATATATATATATATATATATATATATATATATATATATATATATATATATGAAATTTCCTTAAGTACTTTCGTATATTAAATACATCTTCAGAAGGAATGAAGGAAGGAATTGATTCCTTCTGAAGATGTATTTAATATACGAAAGTACTTAAGGAAATTTCCTGTTTCATTTTCCTCCGTGGTCTGACATTGTCACATTCATAATCACGTGTTTATTTTCGTGATATACACACATATATATACATATATATATATATATATATATATATATATATATATATATATATATATATATATATTTATATATATATATATATATATATATATATATATATATATATATATATATATATATATATATATATATATATATATATATATATATATATATTTTATTAAATATGACCGAAAAAGTAAGATTAATAATTCTAACACGAATTTTCTCAATCTTTCGCACATTTCTTTTCACTGTTGGTGGTAATTAAAAAATCAATTCTCCAAAATTCATTTTTATTTCTAGTCTGACGCGACACTTGAGCGCGTTTCATAAAACTTATTACATTTTCAAAGACTTTAGTTAACACATACACAACTGAATAGAACTTACACATCTCCGATTTGTTTATATCTACATTTGAGTGAGGTGGATGGGGTGAGGTGGTATTTAATAAGGTATTAATTTCATCAACACAAGACAGAACACGAAACAATGGGTATTGAATAGAAGTGATTGTAGAAAGCCTATTGGTCCATATTCCTTGATGCTTCTATAATGGAGCGGAGTCTTGAGGTGGGTAGAATATAGTTGTGCATTAATTGGCTGTTGATTGCTGGTGTTGACTTCTTGATGTGTAGTGCCTCGCAAACGTCAAGCCGCCTGCTATCGCTGTATCTATCGATGATTTCTGTGTTGTTTACTAGGATTTCTCTGGCGATGGTTTGGTTGTGGGTAGAGATTATATGTTCCTTAATGGAGCCCTGTTGCTTATGCATCGTTAAACGCCTAGAAAGAGATGTTGTTGTCTTGCCTATATACTGGGTTTTTTGGAGCTTACAGTCCCCAAGAGGGCATTTGAAGGCATAGACGACGTTGGTCTCTTTTAAAGCGTTCTGTTTTGTGTCTGGAGAGTTTCTCATGAATAGGCTGGCCGTTTTTCTGGTTTTATAGTAAATCGTCAGTTGTATCTTCTGATTTTTGTCTGTAGGGATAACGTTTCTATTAACAATATCTTTCTGGACCCTTTCCTCCGTTTTATGAGCTGTGGAAAAGAAGTTCCTGTAAAATAGTCTAATAGGGGGTATAGGTGTTGTGTTGGTTGTCTCTTCAGTGGTTGCATGGATTTTCACTTTCCTTCTTATGATGTCTTCGACGAAACCATTGGAGAAGCCGTTGTTGACTAGGACCTGCCTTACCCTACAGAGTTCTTCGTCGACTTGCTTCCATTCTGAGCTGTGGCTGAGAGCACGGTCGACATATGCGTTAACAACACTCCTCTTGTACCTATCTGGGCAGTCGCTTTTGGCATTTAGGCACATTCCTATGTTCGTTTCCTTAGTGTAGACTGCAGTGTGGAAACCTCCGCTCTTATCCATGACTGTTACATCTAGAAAGGGCAGCTTCCCATCCTTTTCCATCTCGTAAGTGAAACGTAGCACGGAACTCCGCTCAAATGCCTCCTTCAGCTCCTGCAGATGTCTGACATCAGGTACCTGTGTAAAAATGTCGTCAACATACCTACAGTATATGGCCGGTTTCAAGTTCATGTCGACTAAGACTTTTTGCTCGATGGTACCCATGTAGAAGTTTGCAAACAGGACACCTAGGGGAGAACCCATGGCGACCCCATCTACTTGCTTATACATGTGCCCATCCGGGCTCAAGAAGGGTGCCTCTTTAGTACACGCTTGGAGTAGTTTCCTTAGGATATTTTCTGGTATGTCAACAGGAGTACAGGCTGGATCATGATACACTCTGTCGGCTATCATCCCGATTGTCTCGTCCACTGGTACGTTGGTGAACAGTGATTCTACGTCCAACGAGGCTCTTTTTCCTGTGGCCCGTGTGCCCCGCAGTAAGTCAACAAATTCCTTTGGCGACTTCAGGCTGAAGGCGCAAGGGATATAAGGAGTCAATGACTCCTTTTGTCCTCGAGACAAAAATCAGAGGATACAACTGACGATTTACTATAAAACCAGAAAAACGGCCAGCCTACTCATGAGAAACTCTCCAGACACAAAACAGAACGCTTTAAAAGAGACCAACGTCGTCTATGCCTTCAAATGCCCTCTTGGGGACTGTAAGCTCCAAAAATCCCAGTATATAGGCAAGACAACAACATCTCTTTCTAGGCGTTTAACGATGCATAAGCAACAGGGCTCCATTAAGGAACATATAATCTCTTCCCACAACCAAAACATCGCCAGAGAAATCCTAGTAAACAACACAGAAATCATCGATAGATACAGCGATAGCAGGCGGCTTGACGTTTGCAAGGCACTACACATCAAGAAGTCAACACCAGCAATCAACAGCCAATTAATGCACAACTATATTCTACCCACCTCAAGACTCCGCTCCAATATAGAAGCATCAAGGAATATGGACCAATAGGCTTTCTACAATCACTTCTATTCAATACCCATTGTTTCGTTTTCTGTCTTGTGTTGGTGAAATTAATACCTTATTAAATACCACCTCACCCCATCCACCTCACTCAAATGTAGATATAAACAAATCGGAGATGTGTAAGTTCTATTCAGTTGTGTATGTGTTAACTAAAGTCTTTGAAAATGTAATAAGTTTTACAAAACGCGCTCAAGTGTCGCGTCAGACTAGAAATAAAAATGAATTTTGGAGAATTGATTTTTGAATTGCCACCAACAGTGAAAAGAAATGTGCGAAAGATTGAGAAAATTCGTGTTAGAATTATTAATCTTACTTTTTTCGGTCATATTTAATAATATATGTCTACAGGAAAGACTGTTACCAAAATATAGTAATATATATATATATATATATATATATATATATATATATATATATATATATATATATATATATATATATATATATATATATATATATATATATTGGTGGTGTTGGTTGGTGGTGTTGTCGTCGTTGTTCCTCCTTTATGGACAACCCAACCCACAACTCGGTAGAGTGCTTATACCTCACTAGGAGCTCACACTAGGCGCTTTCTGGGTCTTGGAGAGGGGCTCAACGTCACACGTTTAGGGGATGCAGCTCCAACACTTAGCCTCGTTGTCACGTGCACACACCCACTCGAGCCGCTGTGACTCCCCACTCTCTCCTTAGGTGATATGATCTCCTCAATCCCCCTTTGACTTATTAGTATTACCTTCTACCCTGTCCACAGCAGTGGTTCTTGGTTCTTTCTCTCTCTCTCTCCTTTACTACCTCCTGGGAAGATTCACTAGGACAAGAGCAAACACCAGCAAATTGGGATACATTTACTGGACAGAGCACATACACGATACATACACACATATAATGATAATGAATCCTATACTCTGTAATATTACAATCATGCTGCACTCCAACATCATCAGAACTCTATCATCAGCTTATCAAGTGGTATCCTTTCTCCTGGTTCACCACCTGATACTATCATCCTCCTCAAGTTGATCAATTCTACATACACTGTTGCACCATCAGCAAGAGAATATATATATGTATCTATAAATGTGTACAAAGAACATCAGCCTTTGAATGCAATAAGATATATCAGTATAAATGTTCATTGATACACAACAATGATCAATCGATCACTCTATCAGTCCTAGAACGCATACATCTCTAGGTAATCCAGCCTACGACTGTAACTCTAAACTTCAGTATAAAACACTCCTTGACATAAGAATGCAAACAGTCACTCACCTCTCACTGCGTCTTGCACGCTAATGACAACCAAACACTATCAACTCCCTACAAGTAATCCACCAGAACTTCCCTTCCACCTCTGGAAGTTCACTACCCTGATATCTTCAGGTCCTTCTGGGTTTAACTACCAGGATCCTCTGCAGCTCCTCCAGGCTGCTATCATGAAGTTTTCTTGAGCAACTACGGTGCTTCACCCTTCTGCTAGGGTCCTCCACAGCTCTCTTGGCTGCTACACCACGAAGTTTCCTCGAGCAACTATGGTGCTTCACCACCTCTACAGAAGCACGTGACACTCCCCTTCAGTGCTTCTCCTCACAGCTCGAGGTCCTCTCCTCCACTACCTTGGAGTCTCATCAACTACTTCATCTGTGCTGGCTTCGAAGTTCTCAGCAACTTCTTCCCCAAAGACAAACCTGCAACCCATCGACACTCCAATAAAAATGTTTCCCCTTCAACACATAAACAAAAATAATCACACAATATGTTTGCCTCAAACCTCTATCTGTCCTCTACATACAGTGAGAGTGGACTCCCTAGTTTTGGACGGGTCCATACTCCACCTCGACCGGTGGGCCTCACTCACTCCGGGCAACCCGTTCTCGCAAATTTAATAAGTCAATATTGACCTATTAAATATGTGCATAGGTGACATACTTAACATAATAGATACCCTTAAAAAGATTCATAGAAAACACCGACCTTACCTAACCTACTTAGTATGTTAAGATAAGCATCTTATTGCTTCGTAATTACAATTATTACCTAACCTATAATAGGTATAGGTTAAGTAATAATTGTAATTACGAAGCAATAAGATGCTTATCTTAAGATACTAACCAGGTTAGGTAAGGTTGGTGTTTTCTATGAATCTTTTTAAGGGTATCTATTATGTTTAGTATATCACCTATGCACGTAGTTAATAAGTCAATATTGACTTTACGAATTTGCGAGAACGGGTTGCTCCGGTAGGGGCCTTCGTCGTCGGGAGCGCTCAGTCACCTGCCAGTGCTCAGAGGGGACGGACGTCGCTCCGTGTCCCTCCCTCTCCACTCTCTTATTTCAGGCTTTCTGCCTCACCAAAACATGTCTAACTTATCAATAAACATTGCTACTGTCGCTGGGCACACGACCAACTACAAGCGATCACTATGAACTGGCTTATATCGTGCTTACCACAGATTGTCTAGTCGAGGGCGCTCCTCCCTCTGACGAAGCTTGGTCAGGGCGCTGCCATGGCCCCTGGTAATGCCTCTGGGCGGTTTAATACTCTCCTCTTCAACCAGGACTTGAGACCACAACGTTCCCAGCTCAGTTCCACAGCTGGAACGTCTACACACTTCTCTTCTCTTTGATATATCACTAGGGGTTCCCTTCTGACGGGAGCTCGAACGGAGTGCGGATTTCCCCTGCGATGTCTGGCACTCAAGTGAGGTCAAAGCCCCTCCAGAAGCGAGCCTCACGCCTCCAGCAAAATGTCCACATCTCCTAGCCAGTCATTTATCTGTTTCCTTCTTCACTGCCCATAATCTTAAATTGTTATATATATCCAAGCAACTATTTTACATATGGGTTATCACCTCAATATTTGCTAGACCTTCTAATCAGGTCAGGCTTGATGAATAACTCTCAAGGAGGGAGACTCGTTTCTCCTGCAGGCTGAGATCATAACACTCCCCTCCCCTTATTTTTGAGAGTTTTTCCAGTGGCAAAGCTCGGGATAATGCATCCGCCACCACACTGTCTCGTTCTTCAACCGATTGATCTGCTTATGTACTCCTTTAGGAGTCTACAATTAGTTCGTTGCTCCTTGCAACATCTGGCTCACAACTCTCCAGAAACATGATCTTTTCATAAACGATCTGACTTCTCTGGCACCTCTTGGCTAGTCTGTCCTCCTTGGACGCCTGCACTCCATTGGTCCACTCTACTTATTGTTTCCACCCTCCGTTACCTCGTCTTCTTCTCTTCTCGTCCAGAGTCAGACATCTGCTGTCTGTACCTCCTCAGTCGTCTTCACACTTCCATCTACTGCCATTATACTTCCATCTCCTGTCATCATACTTCACTCCCTCGTCTTCACCGACGATCCTCCCTTTCGTCTCCTCATTTATCCGAGACCTCATCCTGTTTGACTTCCATCGAGTCCTCGGCTTTCTTCTACTCCTCCATGCTTGTATCATCATCTTCTTCCCACACTTCTCACCTCTATACAACTCCATTTCTTCTCCTTCAACTCTTCTTCGTTCCCTAAAAGTTTCTTCGGGCACTGTACTACATCCAACAGCACTCGACCGTACATGTCGCTTTACCTCTCCTAGAGTGCTCGTAAGCATCTCTCCACACATACTGTCTCTTCTCCTTTCATTTTCTCGGCTATTACTCTTCTTCACTATCCCTCCTCCACGTTTTCTGCGAAACATGTCAACTCTCGACATCTCCCACAACTTAACTCCACTATCCATATGCCTCTGTGCTCATGGACAACTTAACGCTCTACTCCCGTCCTCAGTATGTCCACATCCTTCCTCATTCCTACTCAGCACAGTTGCATTCGCTTTCTGACTCTTAATTTCAGCGGGCTGGACTCTACTCAGGTTCGCTCTCTTCACATGATTCTTCTTCGGCTGGGCCGTCTTCACTTTTGACCTCACCAAGACTTCATTTTCCTGGGCTGGACCTTTATCAAACAGCCACGCTATATCTACGTCGATATCTTCTACCGGTTTAATCGACACTGTCTCATCTTCTCCAGCGTCTTCCTTGTCGGCCACCTCTGCCTTCATCACTACCGAGACAGGGTACTCAATGGCTTGGCGATCTCCTGACTAATCTCCTCGGATGTCAGTCAGGTTCACACTCTCAGGTGTCCCACCCGTGCCGTGGCCTTCTGGGCACTCCTCTAGCACAGTCTCCTCTATGACTCTTGGCAACAACTTTGTCCCGCACAAGTCATTCCCCAGGATCACTTGGACTCCTGGAACAGGTATGTCGGGGCATACTCCCAACATCACCTCTGCCGACACATATTCCGACCTTAGCTGGACAGAGCATACGGGCATGTCACTCTCAGACAATAACCCACATACTCTCATCTTACCCCTGCCAGCTAACCGTCGATTATTCCCAATCAGGCTTCTCGCAATCAAGCTCTGATTAGCTCCGGTATCTCTTAAGATACCAACTTCTACTTCAGGTTGGCCTCCTACACTGATTCAACCTTTGCTCGTGAACGGCCTAAATCTCTCGTTCACTAAGTTCGCTCTCTGTGGTTTGTCTTGGAACACATTAATATATGTGCTTCGGGGGCCACACATGGCCAGGGTCACAACTCTCTTGCCCTGCCGACAGTCTCGCATCAAGTGACCCAATCCGTTACAATTGTAACACCTCACCTGGGAAAAGTCTCTTCTATATGTACCAAAGCGGCTCTGACTTTGTCCACTCACATGAGAGTTCCTCGGGCCAGGTACACTACCTGCACGCTGTGGGACTTTACTGGACTCTTGATTCCCTGGATAACGATTAGTTTCTCGTCTGGCTCCTCCATCCTCACTTTCAGACGAAGTGCGCGACCTACTCTTCTGAGTTTTACGGTACTTACTTTTATCTGTCCATTTATCAAAATTCTTCTCACCCCAGACTCCTCTGGGCCTTTCATAATTTCTTCCTCCCCAGACTCCACTGGATCTGCCATTGCTGCATCTCGCCTCGCTTCTCACTCTGTTCTCCCTCAAGCTTTTATATGCTTCCGTAATCATATCCGCCCTATCTGCGGCGTCTTTCACCTCCTTTATCCCTGCTTCTTGGATCTTGAACTTTGTTTCGGGATGCATCATCTCCAAGAACTTCTCCATGACCATCAGTTGCTTCAGGTCAGCGTAAGATCCAACTCCAGCAGCCTCAATCCACTTCTGGAATCGTCTTTCCAGATCTCTTGCTGTCTCAGCAAAAGTACACGCTCCAACCTTCACCATCTCTCTGAAGCGCTTCCTATAAGCTTCTGGGGTTAACTGAAACGAGCGCAATATGCTGCTCTTTACTGTAGCATAATCCTGGCACTCTTCCAGTGACAATTGGGTGTATGCCTCCCTGGCTGCACCGGTCAATCTTAATTGGACCAGCTGGGCCCATTCCTCCTGTGGCCACTCCTTGATGCTGGCTACTTTTTCAAAGTGCTCGAAGAAGCTCTCTGCCTCTTCGGGAACAAACAAGGGAATGTCCTTCTACCTAACCCTAACATCTGGTGGGTGTGATACCTGGGTTGTGCTCTCTGGCAACCCATGTTCAATCCTTTGCTCAGCCAAGGTTCTATTCGCTTCTATCTGCATTTGTTTTGTTTTCTCTTTTTCTTTCTCCTATTCCAACTCCAGTTCCCTTACTCTGGTTTTCTCTTTTTCTACTTCCAGTCTGGTTTTCTCTTTTTCTACTTCCAGCCTGGTTTTCTCTTTTTCTATTTCCTTTTTCATCTGGAGTTCTAACTTCATCTTTTCCAGCTGGAACTGTCTCTCCTTGTCCTCTCGTTGTTGCTGCATCTGGAGCTCTAACTGGAATCTCTCCAAGCTCCTATTCCGGCTACTCCTGCTACTGCGGCTACTCTTACTGCTCCTACTCGATCCCTGGGATCTCACTTCATCCTGCCCATCATCCTCCTTTCCACTTTCAGCTCCTTTTTGGGCTCCTTGCTCTGCCGCTTCATTTTTGGCTCTTAACTGCCTCAGGATCTCATCCTTCATCCCAGCTACTTTAGATGCTCTCAACGTAATGCCACATTTTTCTGCTATTTGTTTCAATTGATCCCTCGTGCAACCTTCCAAATCCTCAGGCTTGCCTGACTCCACAAACGCTTGCACCTTATCCATCTTGTCCTGTGAGTCTTCCCAAGAGAGAGAATATACACCTGTGGTCACACAGTTTATTTCAGCAAGGGTGTACAAATCCACTCTTGGACAGGGTGTGGGTGTGTCAGTTCACTCTCCCGGACACAGGCCCCCAATTTATTATAGTTTGTGGTGTTGGTTGGTGTTGTTGTCGTCGTTGTTCCTCCTTTATGGACAACCCAACCCACAACTCGGTAGAGTGCTTATACCTCACTAGGAGATCACACTAGGCGCTTCTGGCTCTTGGAGAGGGGCTCAACGTCACACGTTTAGGGGATGCAGCTCCAACACTTAGCCTCGTTGTCACGTGCACACACCCACTCGAGCCGCTGTGACTCCCCACTCTCTCCTTAGGTGATATGATCTCCTCAATCCCCCTTTGACTTATTAGTATTACCTTCTACCCTGTCCACAGCAGTGGTTCTTGGTTCTTTCTCTCTCTCTCTCCTTCTTTACTACCTCCTGGGAAGATTCACTAGGACAAGGGCAAACACCAGCAAATTGGGATACATTTACTGGACAGAGCACATACACGATACATACACACATATAATGATAATGAATCCTATACTCTGTAATATTACAATCAGGTTGCACTTCAACATCATCAGAACTCTATCATCAGCTTATCAAGTGGTATCCTATCTCCTGGTTCACCACCTGATACTATCAACCTCCTCAAGTTGATCAAGTCTACATACACTGTTGCACCATCAGCAAGAGAATATATATATGTATCTATAAATGTGTACAAAGAACATCAGCCTTTGAATGCAATAAGATATATCAGTATAAATGTTCATTGATACACAACAATGATCAATCGATCACTCTATCAGTCCTAGAACGCATACATCTCTAGGTAATCCAGCCTACGACTGTAACTCTAAACTTCAGTATAAAACACTCCTTGACATAAGAATGCAAACAGTCACTCACCTCACACTGCGTCTTGCACGCTAATGACAACCAAACACTATCGACTCCCTACAAGTAATCCACCAGAACTTCCCTTCCACCTCTGGAAGTTCACTACCCTGATATCTTCAGGTTCTTCTGGGCTTAACTACCAGGATCCTCTGCAGCTCCTCCAGGCTGCTATCATGAAGTTTCCTTGAGCAACTACGGTGCTTCACCCTTCTGCTAGGTTCCTCCACAGCTCTCTTGGCTGCTACACCGTGAAGCTCTCTCGAGCAACTGTGGTGCTTCACCACCTCTACAGAAGCATGCGACACTCCTCTTCACTGCTTCTCCTCACAGTTCGAGGTCCTCTCCTCCACTACCTTGGAGTCTCATCAACTACTTTCAGATTCAGATTCAGATTCAGATGTTTATTCAGGTAAGGTATATACATACAAGTGATGTTACATTAATGGATTGATATATAGATAGAGCTAGTACATACAATGCCTAAAGCCACTATTACGCAATGCGTTTCGGATTCATCTGTGCTGGCTTCGAAGTTCTCAGCAACTTCTTCCCCAATGACATACTTGCAACCCTTCGACACTCCAATAAAAATGTTTCCCCTTTAACACATAAACAAAAATAATCACACAGTATGTTTGCCTCAAACCTCTATCTGTCCTCTACATACAGTGAGAGTGGACTCCCCCGTTTTGGGCGGGTCCATACTCCACCTCGACCGGTGGGCCTCACTCACTCCGGGAGGGGCCTTCGTCGGGAGTGCTCAGTCACCTGCCAGCGCTCAGAGGGGACGGACGTCGCTCCGTGTCCCTCCCTCTCCACTCTCTTATTTCAGGCTTTCTGCCTCACCAAAACATGTCTAACTTATCAATAAACATTGCTACTGTCGCTGGGCACACGACCAACTACAAGCGATCATAAGCGATAAGCGATATGACCATAAGCGATATGAACTGGCTTATATCGTGCTTACCACAGATTGTCTAGTCGAGGGCGCTCCTCCCTCTGACGAAGCTTGGTCAGGGCGCTGCCACGGCCCCTGGTAATGCCTCTGGGCGGTTTAATACTCTCCTCTTCGACCAGGACTTGAGACCACAACGTTCCCAGCTCAGTTCCACAGCTGGAACGTCTACACACTTCTCTTCTCTTCGATATATCACTACTGACGGGAGCTCGAACGGAGCGCGGATTTCCTCTGCGATGTCTGGCACTCAAGTGAGGTCAAAGCCCCTCCGGAAGCGAGCCTCACGCCTCCAGCAAAATGTCCACATCTCCTAGCCAGTCATTTATCTGTTTCCTTCTTCACTGCCCATAATCTTAAATTGTTATATATATCCAAGCAACTATTTTACATATGGGTTATCACCTCAATATTTGCTAGACCTTCTAATCGGGTCAGGCTTGATGAATAATTCTCAAGGAGGGAGACTCGTTTCTCCTGCAGGCTGAGATCATAACACTATATATTTCGTACCTAGTAGCCAGAACGCTCTTCTCAGCCTACTATGCAAGGCCCGATTTGCCTAATAAGCCAAGTTTTCATGAATTAATTGTTCTTCAACTGCCTAACCTACCTAACCTAACCTAACCTAACCTAACTTTTTCGGCTACCTAACCTAACCTATAAAGATAGGTTAGGTTAGGTTAGGTAGGGTTGGTTAGGTTCGGTCATATACCTACATTAATTTTAACTCCAGTTAAAATAAATTGACCTCATACGTAATGAAATGGGTAGCTTTACCATTTTATAAGAATTTTTTTTTAGAAAATATATTAATTCAGGAAAACTTGGCTTTTTAGGCAAATCGGGCCTTGCATAGCAGGCCGAGTACGACGTTCTGGCTACTAGGTACAACATATATATATATATATATATATATATTATTAAATATGACCGAAAAAGTAAGATTAATAATTTTAACACGAATTTTCTCAATCTTTCGTACATTTCTTTTCACTGTTGGTGGTGAACACTTTAAACGCTTTAAAAGAGACCAACGTCGTCTATGCCTTCAAATGCCCACTTGGGGACTGTAAGCTCCAAAAAACCCAGTATATAGGCATGACAACAACATCTCTTTCTAGGCGTTTAACGATGCATAAGCAACAGGGCTCCATTAAGGAACATATAATCTCTTCCCACAACCAAACCATCGCCAGAGAAATCCTAGTAAACAACACGGAAATCATCGATAGATACAGCGATAGCAGGCGGCTTGACGTTTGCGAGGCAGTACACATCAAGAAGTCAACACCAGCAATCAACAGCCAATTAATGCACAACTATATTCTACCCACCTCATGACTCCGCTCCAATATAGAAGCATCAAGAAATATGGACCAATAGGCTTTCTACAATCACTTCTATTCAATACCCATTGTTTCGTGTTCTGTCTTGTGTTGATGAAATTAATACCTTATTAAATACCACCTCACCCCATCCACCTCACTCAAATGCAGATATAAACAAAATCGGAGATGTGTAAGTTCTATTCAGTTGTGTATGTGTTAACTAAAGTCTTTGAAAATGTAATAAGTTTTACGAAACGCGCTCAAGTGTCACGTCAGACTAGAAATAAAAATGAATTTTGGAGAATTGATTTTTGAATTACCTCCAACAGTGAAAAGAAATGTACGAAAGATTGAGAAAATTCGTGTTAGAATTATTAATCTTACTTTTTCGGTCATATTTAATAATATATGTCTACAGGAAAGACTGCTACCAAAATATACTAATATATATATATATATATATATATATATATATATATATATATATATATATATATATATATATTTATATAAATATATATATATATATATATATATATATATATATATATATATATATATATATATATATATATATATATATATATATATATATATATATATATATATATATACCTCTTTGTCCCCATAGCGTCTGAGACGCATGGCCCCTGGGGCAAGAGTGCCTTGGGATTTCTCAAGGAATTGGGGTCCAAGCTCATTGACGTCACCAGAGACCCAAGGGCTTCCAGTTTTTTATTTCAGTGTCTCAGTGTGGCGATCCAGAGGGGAAATGCTTGCTACGTCCTCGGTTCCTGTCCAGAAGCGGAGGAGCTTCAAGAGATCCATAACCTTTAGGCATTTGTCTTGTATGTTTTGTAACCTTTAAATACACAATAAAGGGAAAAAAAAAAAAGGGAAGGGGGTGGTAGGAGAAAAGCACACAGAAACTGTATTGGAGGGGACCCACATTCCCTCCAATGCGTTATGTGTGGTTTCCTCCGAGGCTATGGGTCCCCCTTCTTCCAGCCAGAGGTGGTACTCCCTTCCCTATATATATATATATATATATATATATATATATATATATATATATATATATATATATATATATATATATATATATATATATATATATATATATATATATATGTCGTACCTAGTAGCCAGAACTCACTTCTCAGCCTACTATTCAAGGCCCGATTTGCCTAATAAGCCAAGTTTTCCTGAATTAATATATTTACTATAATTTTTTTCTTATGAAATGATAAACCAACCCTTTTCTCTATGTATGAGGTCAGCTTTTTTTATTGAAGTTAAAATTAACGTAGATATATGACCGAACCTAACCAACCCTACCTAACCTAACCTAACCTATATTTATAGGTAAGGTTAGGTTAGGTAGCCAAAAAAAGCTAGGTTAGGTTAGGTTAGGTAGGTTAGGTAGACGAAAAAACATTAATTCATGAAAACTTGGCTTATTAGGCAAATCGTGCCTTGAATAGTAGGCTGAGAAGTGCGTTCTGGCTATTAGGTACGACATATATATATATATATATATATATATATATATATATATATATATATATATATATATATATATATATATATATATATATATATATATATATATATATATATAGGGAAGGGAGTACCACCTCTATATATATATATATATATATATATATATATATATATATATATATATATATATATATATATATATATATATATATATATATATATATATATATATGTCGTACCTAGTAGCCAGAACGCACTTCTCAGCCTATTATGCAAGGCACGATTTGCCTAATAAACCAAGTTTTCATGAATTAATTGTTTTTCGACTACCTAACCTACCTAACCTAACCTAACCTAACTTTTTTGGCTACCTAACCTAACCTAACCTATAAAGATAGGTTAGGTTAGGTTAGGTAGGGTTGGTTAGGTTCGGTCATATATCTACGTTAATTTTAACTCCAATAAAATAAAATTGACTTCATACATAATGAAATGGGTAACTTTATCATTTCATAAGAAAAAATTAGAGAAAATATATTATTTCAGGAAAACTTGGCTTATTAGGCAAATCGGGCCTTGCATAGTAGGCCGAGAAGTGCGTTCTGGCTACTAGGTACGACATATATATATATATATATATATATATATATATATATATATATATATATATATATATATATATATATATATATATATATATATATATTAATGTTGTACCTAGTAGCCAGAACGTCGCACTCGGCCTACTATGCAAGGGCCGATTTGCCTAATAGGCAAAGTTTTCCTGAATTTATATATTTTTCTATTTTTTTTTCTTATGAAATGATAAAGCTGTCCATTTCATTATGTATAGGTCAATTTTTTTTAAATTTGAGTTAAAACTAACGTAGATATATGACCGAACCTAACCAACCCTACCTAACCTAACCGAACCTATCTTAACCTAACCTAAACTAACACAACTAAGTCAATAATTAATGTTCAAACAAAAACTTAATAATAATAATTCAAATAAACTAATTGGAAACGATTTATTGAAAATAAAGAAAATCACTCGGTCTATTAGGCAAATCGAGCCTTGCATAGTAGGCCGAGAAATGCATTCTGGCTACTAGGTACGACATATGTTTAATATATATATGTCGTACCTAGTAGCCAGAACGCACTTCTCAGCCTAATATGCAAGGCTCGATTTGCCTAATAATCCAAGTTTTCATGAATTAATATATTTTCTCAAATTTTTTTCTTATGAAATGATAAAGCTACCCATTTCAATATGTATGAGGTCAATTTTTTTTTATTGAAGGAAAAATTAACGTAGATATATGACCGAACCTAACCAACCATACCTAACCTAACCTATCTTTATAGGTTAGGTTAGGTTAGGTAGCCGAAAAAGTTAGGTTAGGTTAGGTTAGGTAGGTTAGGTAGTCGAAAAACAATTAATTGATGAAAACTTGGCTTATTAAGCAAATCGAGCCTTGCATAGTAGGCTGAGAAGTGCGTTCTGGCTACTAGGTACGACATTTATATATATATATATATATATATATATATATATATATATATATATATATATATATATATATATATATATATATGTCGTACCTAGTAGCCAGAATGCACTTTTCAGCCTACTATGCAAGGCCTGATTTGCCTAATAAGCCAAGTTTTCTTGAATTAATATATTTTCTCTAATTTTTTTCTTATGAAATGATAAAGCTACCCATTTCATTATGTATGAGGTCAATTTTTTTTTATTGGAGTTAAAATTAACGTAGATATATGACCAAACCTAACCAACCCTACCTAACCTAACCTAACCTATCTTTATAGGTTAGGTTCGGTTAGGTAGCAGAAAAAGTTAGGTTAGGTTAGGTTAGGTAGGTTAGGTAGTCGAAAAAACATTAATTCATGAAAACTTGGCTTATTAGGCAAATCAGGCCATGAATAGTAGGCTGAGAAGTGCGTTCTGGCTACAAGGTACGACATATATATATATATATATATATATATATATATATATATATATATATATATATATATATATATATATATATATATATATATATATATATATATATATATATATATATATATATATATATATATATATATATATAATATATATATATATATAATATAATATATATATATATATAATATGTATATATATATATATATATATATATATATATATATATATATATATATATATATATATATATATATATATATATATATATATATATATATATATATATATATATATATATATATATATATATATATATATATATATATATGTTAGTATATTTTGGTAGCAGTCTTTCCTGTAGACATATATTGTTAAATATGACCGAAAAAGTAAGATTAATAATTCTAACACGAATTTTCTCAATGTTTCTTATATTTCTTTTCACTGTTGATGGTAACTGAAAAATCAATTCTCCAAAATTCATTTTTATTTCTAGTCTGACGCGACACTTGAACGTGTTTCGTAAAACTTATTACATTTTCAAAGACTTTAGTTTACACACACACAACTATAACTGAACAGAGTTCAAACAGCTGTTTGAACTCTGTTCAGAAACAAAAAAAAACTGGTGGCACTCTTTCTTCAGGCGCCAAGTGTTTCAGAAGCATTGGGGACAAAATTATAGTGGTGATCCAGTTGTCTGTACCTACGGGACCTGGCTGATTCCCTGTGAGTGGCCACGCCACCCAGATGTGCAAATACTGAAGGGGCCATAACTTCCAAATAAGCAAAATATATATGCAATAAATGACAACTAGTATGAATTTAATCAAACATTTTTGACTAGTTGTATATGAAAAGGGCTTCACCTGGTCCAAGTCTCAGCATCATAGCAAAAATAGGAAGTGAGAAAAGAAATATTTAATTATGTGTCAACAATTGTCCAAAATGTTAAAAAATCTACATCAAACACAAGTTTCAACTGAAATCATGTCTATGACACTCAGCTATCACAATACCATAAAAAAAATAGTTGTATAAATTTTGTTTATAAATTTAGATTTTTTGTCTAATTTTTTTCTCATTTTTTTATCGGGCGATTGGCATGAAACTTATACACGTGACTGCACGTGAGCCTATCTGTAAGGGGGTGCCAATTTTGGAGGAAATTGGTTGATGTCAACCTCAGCCACAGGTGGCAGCTCCTTTCACTTTATTTATTTTCAAGTAACATGAAAGTGACTCAGATCTTATATTTTTTATTCAGTTTACATGAAACTTACACCTTATTTGTAGATTTTATGTCTCTACAATTTGTTTAAACACTTTATTCCTAAGTTCATTTATGGATTTTATAAATATTTATAACCATGATATATTTACATAAATTTATTGGGAACTTTGGTCGTTCGTATTAGTAAAACTAAACATATTTTGGATAATCCGGTTGGACAAATCCTTCATTATATGCTAATGTGATAGATGAGTGTTATAGAAATGATTTATTTTGAAACTTGTGGTTGCAGTGAGTTTTAGAAAATGTTGAAAATTCTTTGAAAAAAAAATCACCCCTTTAATTTAGGCTGCGATACTGAAACTTGGAACAGTTGCAGCCTTTTCATATACAACTAATCAAGAAAGTCTGTCTTCTGAAGTCAGTGTAGGTGTTAGCCAGGGTTGATACACACGTGTAGTCCCATACCAATTGTTTGCCATTCTTCCTGTGGTTCACTGTGATACCATTTGGGCGACCAATAAGAGCAGCAGAGTTACGGGGCATTAGGTAATGGGGTTCTCTCTCAGCTGGGCCTCCAACTGTGGTGAGGCTCCTCTTCATGATTTCTTTATTTTCACTGTGCCACGAGTGGCATAACCATGTGCTTTGGCAGAATAGACCATGGTGGCCGTACCTGTCAGCCACCACCTCGACGCAAATACACCAATATTTGGTGTGGATTCGGGCGCCAAGGTGGAGGGTCACAGCAATTCGGAAAGCGTGTGTGTGTGCTTATTGTCGACATTGGAGTTGCTACGCGGAAATCCCCTGCATGTGGGGTTGCTACTGCTGTGAGGCGAGGAATGTCGTGCTTTGCTGTTGCAGCATCCAGGCACTCTGCAGAAGTTTGTTCTACATTGGGGGTCATCCTTGCTAAATTGCTTGCGGACTTTTGATGGTGGTGGTTGAAGTGATTGGGCTAGAGTGGTCCACTCGGTAGCACAGTGTATAAAAATATGCCCGTGTACGCCTGTCAGATGATGTAAGTAGGCAGATAGAATTTCCTTCACAAGGTTGTTGGATGCCGAAGAGGACAGGAAGGCTGGTATTGCGATTTACGTTGCTGTTCGAACTTCGAGGCCCTCAAGTCTTACGGGAAGAGAGATTAGTTTCCACTGTAGGTCAGCGAGAGAGAGGATGAGGGCTTCTTCTAAAATCGATTTCTGTAAGAGGTCGTATTCACCTAGGTTATGGCAACTGTTGGGTTGTAAACACCACAGAAAGTAGGTTAACCTGGGGAGGGACAGGCATCTGGGGATGAGGTAGAGTGCATCATGAGCATCAATATCCTCAATCCTCCCATCCATCCTCTTAAGGTCGGCGGTTTTCTTATCAACGACATCACTGATGGCATGCAACCCCTGGGAGCTCAGTCATCTCAAATTACAGTCATTATTTGAGGTAATATCAAATGAGCACCTTGTTGCAAGAATAATCAAAAGAAACATGTGATTCGGTTAAGCGTTTAGTATCCATCAGGGATATAAAAAAAAAATCGGAACGTTTTCGTGTTTGACTACATTATCACGGAATACAGACAGAGAAGACAAGGGTTTGGTATTATATACCCCACTACACCTGAGTAAACAAGAATAGAAACCACAACACCTTTAATTAAATATTACAAATCCACCATTTTCAGTGAATACAAGAAAGAAGAAAGAATAATGAAAGAAATAATCTGAAAAGGAGTGAAAAGCCCAACCCCTAACCAAAACATAGACATCATCATATAATATAAAACAAAGAAGACCACTTATCTCTTTAAAAACAACCCGAACAGCCTCATTGAAAACTACATGGTATATATGTACACTTGCCCCCATGAATTCTAACCTTCAATCTAAGTACATATGTATGGCTCCGACCAAGCTGACGAGGAATTTCACCTGTAATATACAATCAAGTGCCCCTAAAATTCACATGCGAGAGGGCCATGACATCACCCTAACGAGAGAAATAAATGAATAAAGAACACTTGCATAATAAAGCCCAAGATGTAAGATTACAAAGTCTTAAAGCTCTACATAAAAGTAGTACATTCCATCATAAACACATACATAAGAGAACTATTCACTCTACCTACCATAAAAGTAATACTGCCCATCACAAACACACACAAGAGAACTATTTACTCTACCCACCATGAAAGTGAGAGCAAGACCGAAACGATAACATGCCAACCATAACGTCACAGGCCAGAACGCCATACCCATTTCAGTCACTTGACCTTTATTTACTCCATCACCTCATTAATCCTTGTATGATTACGTTACATCCATTTTTTTTCTTTCGCTTTTTCTCCTGACCCAATATTGTATGTACCTGATCTCTCAGTGTTCAAATAAAATGTTCTCTCATACCTTGTACCCTCACATGAGAATGAATATTGTAGGAAACATTGAGTGAAGTTAAGAAAGGTAGTAGTAGTAGGCATCCATCAGTCTCAGGTATATAAAATACATAATAGTTTATTTTTAATATTTTAGTCAACCTTGAACAAATATTACAGTTGGAGATATGACATCTTCTTCCAGTTAAAGTAACATGCAAGAGTCCAAAACAATAGAAGAATATTAGAATAGAGTCCTAAACAAGAAAATTTATTCGTCTGGAAATAAGTTCCCCAAATATCCTAATTATATTCCAGAATTACGAATAAGCTGTCACGGTGTTCCAGTGTTCACTCCTTGGCAATGGGGACAAAGGCAAGGCTGAGGTCATCTGAGGGTCTCATGATGCCAATTTGATTACTAAGCGTCAACTGGTCGAAACCCGGGGCGCATCTCAGCTCAAACTCCAGCAGCACCTTGGCTATGGCCAACTTGGCTTCCATCAGTGCAAACCTCATTCCTGTACCAGCAGAGATAACATTGTCATGAGTGTATGGTATGTCCACCTGAATGTTCAGTGAATGATCTGTCCACCTGACTGTTCAGTATATGGCATGTCCACCTGACTGTTCAGTATATGGCATGTCCACCTGACTGTTCCGTGTATGGTATGTCCTCATGACTGTTCAGTGTATGGTATGTCCACCCGAATGTTCAGTGAATGATCTGTCCACCTGACTGTTCAGTATATGGCATGTCCACCTGACTGTTCAGTGAATGATCTGTCCACCTGACTGTTCAGTATATGGTATGTCCTCATGACTGTTCAGTGTATGGTATGTCCACCCGAATGTTCAGTGAATGATCTGTCCACCTGACTGTTCAGTATATGGCATGTCCACCTGACTGTTCAGTGAATGATCTGTCCACCTGACTGTTCAGTATATGGTATGTCCTCATGACTGTTCAGTGTATGGTATGTCCACCCGAATGTTCAGTGAATGATCTGTCCACCTGACTGTTCAGTATATGGTATGTCCTCATGACTGTTCAGTATATGGTATGTCCACCCGAATGTTCAGTGAATGATCTGTCCACCTGACTGTTCAGTATATGGTATGTCCACCCGACTGTTCAGTGTATAATATGTCCACCTGACTGTTCAGTGTATGGTATGTCCACCCGACTGTTCAGTGTATAATATGTCCACATGATTGTTCAGTTTATGGTATGTCCACCTGACTCTTCCGTGTATAGTATGTCCACCTGACTGTTAACTGTATGGTATGTCCAACTTACTGTTCAGTGTATGGTATGTCCATCTGACTGTTCAGTGTATGGTATGTCCACCTGATTGTTCAGTGTATGGCATGTCCACCCGACTGTTCTGTGTATGGTCTGTGGGAGCCGGCCGGCCGAGCGGACAGCACGCTGGACTTGTGATCCTGTGGTCCTGGGTTCGATCCCAGGCACCGGTGAGAAACAATGGGCAGAGTTTCTTTCACCCTGTGCCCCTGTTACCTAGCAGTAAAATAGGCACCTGGGTGTTAGTCAGCTGTCACGGGCTGCTTCCTGGGGTGGAGGCCTGGTCGAGGACCGGGCCGCGGGGACAATAAAAGCCCCGAAATTATCTCAAGATAACCTCAAGATGGTATGTCCACCTGACTGTTCAGTGTATGGTATGTCCAACTGACTGTTCAGTGTATGGTATGTCCAACTGACTGTTTAGTGTATGGTATGTCCACCTGACTGTTCAGTGTATAGTATGTCCAACTGACTGTTCAGTGTATGGTATGTTCACCTGACTATACAGTGTATGGTATGTTCACCTGACTATACAGTGTATGGTATGTTCACCTGACTATACAGTGTATGGTATGTCCACCTGACTATACAGTGTATGGTATGTCCACCCGACTGTTCAGTGTATGGTATGTCCATCTGACTATACAGTGTATGGTATGTCCACCTGACTATACAGTGTATGGTATGTCCACCCGACTGTTCAGTGTATGGTATGTCCATCTGACTATACAGTGTATGGTATGTCCACCTGACTGTTCAGTGTATGGTATGTCCACTTGACTGTTCAGTATATGGTATGTCCACCTGACTGTTCAGTGTATGGTATGTTCACCTGACTGTTCAGTATATGGTATGTCCACCTGACTGTTCAGTGTATGGTATGTCCACCTGACTGTTCAGTATATGGTATGTCCACCTGACTGTTCAGTGTATGGTATGTTCACCTGACTGTTCAGTGTATGGTATGTCCACCTGACTGTTCAGTGTATGGTATGTTCACCTGACTGTTTAGTGTATGGTATGTCCACCCGACTGTTCAGTGTATGGTATGTCCACCCGACTGTTCAGTGTATGGTATGTCCACCCGACTGCTCAGTGTATGGCATGTCCACCCGACTGTTCAGTGTATGGCATGTCCACCTGACTGTGTTTAGTCTATCTGCATGTGAGTTCCCAAGGTGAGTTAAAACAGCTTCCTGTATCACTCTATTATACATGTATAAGGTGATGATAAAAAAAAAATATAGTATTTTACGGAACATCTTAGGGCAAGTGATGGGCAAGATACCTTTGAGTTGCAGAATAATTATAATGGGCTATCTGAATGGTAAAGAGTGAATAGACCCTATGACTCTCATAATAGTTATTAATGGAACAAATGATAATGGATATGTTTCAAACGATTAATGCAATAAAGTCGAATTATGTTAACTAATTATAATTTTAACATAACAATGTACAGCATATATTAGGGAAGTGTGCACTTAGGTTTAATTGACATCATGCATATTAAGAGATGTTTGTGTGTGTGTGTGATATGATAGCTGTTGTAGGAGTATGTTGTGATCTGTGTGATTAGATGTTGACGTTGGGTAAGATAAGATTAAGTGATTTTAGTTAGATAATATGTCACAAGAAACAGAAGGAGTAAATGATTAAAAGTGAAGAGTTGTGATTTTTTTAGAAAGAGACATTAAAAATATAATCCATTGTACGAGAGAAACTTTGGGATCAGTGCGGTGAAATTGAACTCTCCTTTCGATCAGATGTAATGGGTGCTCCAGAGAGTTCAATCCCGCTACCCTTTTCCAAGACGTTATCTCGAAGATATATCACGCTATTGTGATTTCAGTGTACAGTCCATAGTAGCACCAGTAGAAATAACTCACCAATACAGTTCCTGGGACCAAGACCAAAGGGAAGATAGGTGCCACTTATAATGGTGTCCTTGTTCCCGGGCAGGAACCGGTCTGGGTTGAACACCGTGGGGTCAGACCAATAGCGCGGGTCGTAGTGAAGACTCCAGATTGGCACACTTACTATGGTTTTCTCCGGGATGAAAACGTTCGTGCCAGGAATTCTGAAATTGTTAACATTTTAAAGTTTTCGCGGTGGAAATTGCACCAAATATACACTTATAGGTATAACGTTTCAACTGCATTAAGAAAGAACATTGTTCTCCTGATAATAGAAAGCTGACGATAGCGCAGGCTGAAGGCACGTTTTTCACGAAACCTGGCATCAAAACTGAACAAATTAATTCTCCTTATTTATTTATTTATTTATTTATTTATTTATTTATTCTCTCTCTCTCTCTCTCTCTCTCTCTCTCTCTCTCTCTCTCTCTCTCTCTCTCTCTCTCTCTCTCTCTCTCTCTCTCTCTCTCTCTCTCTCTCTCTCTCTCTCTCTCTCTCTCTCTCTCTCTCTCTCTCTCTCTCTCTCTCTCTCTCTCTCTCTCTCTCTCTCTCTCTCTCTCTCTCTCTCTCTCTCTCTCTCTCTCTCTCTCTCTCTCTCTCTCTCTCTCTCTCTCTCTCTCTCTCTCTCTCTCTCTCTCTCTCTCTCTCTCTCTCTCTCTCTCTCTCTCTCTCTCTCTCTCTCTCTCTCTCTCTCTCTCTCTCTCTCTCTCTCTCTCTCTCTCTCTCTCTCTCTCTCTCTCTCTCTCTCTCTCTCTCTCTCTCTCTCTCTCTCTCTCTCTCTCTCTCTCTCTCTCTCTCTCTCTCTCTCTCTCTCTCTCTCTCTCTCTCTCTCTCTCTCTCTCTCTCTCTCTCTCTCTCTCTCTCTCTCTCTCTCTCTCTCTCTCTCTCTCTCTCTCTCTCTCTCTCTCTCTCTCTCTCTCTCTCTCTCTCTCTCTCTCTCTCTCTCTCTCTCTCTCTCTCTCTCTCTCTCTCTCTCTCTCTCTCTCTCTCTCTCTCTCTCTCTGCCTCGCAGAGTGCCTCGCTGATGTCGAGTATCCGGCTATCGCTGTATCTATCGATGATTTTAACAAACAACACAAAAATCATCGATAGATACAGCGATAGCCGGAGACTCGACATCAGCGAAGCACTACACATCAAGACGTCAACACCAGCAATCAACAGCCAGTTAACGTACAACTATATTCTAGCCACTTCAAGTCCCAAAACCAACATAGAAGCAGCAAGAGAAACTATGGACCAATAGGTCTTCTGCACTTACGTTCATTATTATGTTTTCATACCCACCTCACCCAAAATGTTTTGTATCATCACCTCACACGTTATATATATTATAACGCATATGAGCATGATGTATGTTAAGTGTAAACAAGTCTTTGGGAATAAAAGAAGCCCTTACGAAACGTCTCAAGACGTCAGACCAAAATAAAATAAAAATTTGAATGAATTTTTCAATTACCCTAGACAGTGAAGAAAAACGTAAGAAATATTGAGAAAATTCGTGTTAGAATTATTAATCTTACCCTTTTGGTCATATTCAACATTATATTATATTATATTATATTATATTATATATATATATATATATATATATATATATATATATATATATATATATATATATATATATATATATATATATATATATATATATATATATATATATATATATATATATATATATTATTAAATATGACCGAAAAAGTAAGATTAATAATTCTAACACGAATTTTCTCAATCTTTCGTACATTACGCTTCACTGTTGGAGGTAAATCAAAAATTAATTCTCCAAAATTCATTTTTAAATGAAACGCGCCCGTGTCGCGTCAGACTAGAAATAAAAATGAATTTTGGAGAATTAATTTTTGATTTACCTCCAACAGTGAAGCGTAATGTACGAAAGATTGAGAAAATTCGTGTTAGAATTATTAATCTTACTTTTTCGGTCATATTTAATAATATATGTCTACAGGAAAGACTGCTACCAAAATATACTAATATATATATATATATATATATATATATATATATATATATATATATATACATATATATATATATATATATATATATATATATATATATATATATATATATATATATATATATATATATATATATATATATATATATATATATATATATATATATATATATGTCGTACCTAATAGCCAGAACGCACTTCTCAGCCTACTATTCAAGGCCTGATTTGCCTAATAAGCCAAGTTTTCATGAATTAATGTTTTTTCGTCTACCTAACCTACCTAACCTAACCTAACCTAGCTTTTTTTGGCTACCTAACCTAACCTTACCTATAAATATAGGTTAGGTTAGGTTAGGTAGGGTTGGTTAGGTTCGGTCATATATCTACGTTAATTTTAACTCCAATAAAAAAAAATTGACCTCATACATAGAGAAAAGGGTTGGTTTATCATTTCATAAGAAAAAAATTATAGTAAATATATTAATTCAGGAAAACTTGGCTTATTAGGCAAATCGGGCCTTGAATAGTAGGCTGAGAAGTGAGTTCTGGCTACTAGGTACGACATATATATATATATATATATATATATATATATATATATATATATATATATATATATATATATATATATATATATATATATATATATATATATATATATATATATATGTCGTACCTAGTAGCCAGAACGCACTTCTTGGCCTACTATGCAAGGCCCGATTTGCCTAATAAGCCAATTTTTTATGAATTAATATATTTTCTCTAATTTTTTTCTTATGAAATGATAAAACTACCCATTTCATTATGTATGAGGTCAATTTTTGTTTATTGAAGTTAAAATTAACGTAGATATATGACCGAACCTAACCAACCCTACCTAACCTAACCTAACCTATCTTTATAGGTTAGGTTCGGTTAGGTAGCAGAAAAAGTTAGGTTAGGTTAGGTTAGGTAGGTTAGGTAGTCGAAAAAACATTAATTCATGAAAACTTGGCTTAGTAGGCAAATCGGGCCTTGAATAGTAGGCTGAGAAGTGCGTTCTGGCTACTAGGTACGACATATATATATATATATATATATATATATATATATATATATATATATATATATATATATATATATATATATATATATATATATATATATATATATATATATATATATATATATTTTATATATATATATATATATATATATATATATATATATATATATATATATATTTTATATATATATATATATATATATATTTTTTGATATATATATATATCAAAATATATATATATATCAAATATATTTATATATATATATATATATATATATATATATATATATATATATATATATATATATATATATATATATATATATATATATATATATATATAAAGTATATTTTGATAGCAGTCTTTCTTGTAAACATATGTTGTCGAATATGACCGAAAAGGTAAGATTAATTATTCTAACACGAATCTTCTAAATATTTCTTATGTTTTCTTCACTGTTGGTGGTAATAAAAATAACAATTCTCCGAAATTCATTTTTTAATTGTCTGACGCCTGAACGCGTTTCGTAATTCGTATTACATTTTCAAAGACTTAATTTACACACAAATTCTTTGTACTTATACTCTATTGGATGAGGTGATATGGTACAAAAGTTTTGGGTGAGGGGACAAACACAAGACAGAACACGAAACAATGCGTATAAATTGGATATGTGAACATATGAATGGAAGTAACTGCAGAAGGTCTATTGGCCCATACTTCCTCTTGCTGTTTCCATATTGGTTCGGGGTCTTGAAGTAGGTAGAATATAGGTGTGCATTAATTAGCTGTTGATTGCTGGTGTTGACTTTTTGATGTGTAGTGCCTCGCAGATGTCAAACCGCCTGCTATCGTCATACCAATCGATGATTTCTGTGTTTGTCAAGATTGCTCTGGTGATGGTCTGGTTGTGAGAAGAGATTATGTGTTCCTTGATTGCTCCCTGTTGCTTATGCATTGTTAGTCGCCTGGAAAGAGACGTTGTTGTCTTGCCTATACACTGAGTTCTTTGGGGCTTACAGTCCCCAAGTGGGCATTTAAAGGCATAGCCGACGTTGGTCTCCTTCAAAGCATTCTGCTTGGTATCTGGCGAGTTTTTCATCAGTAGATTGGCCGTTTTTTTGGTTTTATAATAAATTATCAATTGTATTTTCTGATTTTTGTCTGTTGGGATGACGTTCCTATTAGTATCTTTCAGGACCCTTTCCTCTGTTTTATGAGCCGTCGAAAAGAGTTCCTGTAAAATAGTCTAATTGGGGGTACAAGTGTTGTGTTGGTTGACTCTTCAGAAGTTGCATGGCGTTTTACTTTTCTTTTTATGATGTCTTCAACGAAACCGTTAGAGAAGCCGTTGTTGACTAGGACTTGCCTTACCCTACAGAGTTCTTCATCGACTTCTTTCCATCCTGAGCTGGGGCTTAGAACACAGTCGACGTAAGCATTGACAACACTCCTCTTGTACCTGTCTGGGCAGTCACTATTGGCATTGAGGCACATTCCTATGTTTGTTCTTTGATGTAGATTGCAGTATGGAAGCCTCCGCTCCATCCCGTGACTATTACATCCAGAAAGGGCAGCTTCCTATTCTTCTCCATCTTGTACGTGAAACTCAACACAGAATTCTGCTCAAATGCCTCCTTCAGCTGCTACAGACATCTGGCATCAGGTACCTGTGTAAAAATGTCGTCAACATACCTGCAGTATATGGCGGGTTTCAAGCCCATGTCAACTAAGACCCTCTGCTTGATGGTGCCCATGTAGAAGTTCGTAAACAGGACACCTAGGAGAGAACCCATGGCGATCCCATCTACTTGCTTATACATGTGCCCATCTGGGCTCACGAAGGGTGCCTCTTTAGTGCAGGTTTGGAGTAGTTTCCTCAGTATGCTTTCTGGAATGTCAAGAAGAGTGCAACCCGGGTCACGATACACTCTGTCTGCTATTATCCCGATTGTCTCGTCCGCAGGAACGTTGGTAAATAATGACTCCACATACAACGAGGCTCTTATCCCCGTGGCCCGTGCTCCGTGCAGTAAGTCGAGAAATTCCTTGGGAGACTTCAAGCGGAAAGCACAGGGTACTTAAGGAGTAAGCAACCCGTTGAGTCCCTTGAGTTGAGGTGCAGTGGAATGAAGTTTCACATGCTTCTGTGTTACCAGTGGTGAAGCACCATTGTTGCTCAAGGAAGACTTCATGGTATAGCCGCTGTGAGAGCTGTGGAGGAGCCTGGTAGACGGTTATAGGAAACCCTGAAGTAAGTAATTATCAAAAGAAGGCACCAAACCAGGAAGGCTATGTAGCACCATCAAATGTGCAGAATAATCAGAGGGCGCTAAATATCACCAAGGATGCCAATACGAGAACAAAAACGCATGAGGCGAACGATATCAAAAGTATCCGAGTCACCAAGAATTCTATTGAGGGACAGGTGACCGCGATGGGCGGTCAGAAAGCAAGACACACGCTCGTCCTGGAAGTCAGGACATTCAAGGAGGACACGCATGACCGTAAGAGGGGCAATGCAATTAGGACAATAAGGAGCAGGGTGGCGCTCCATCAAGTGACCATGGGTTAAGCGAGTATGGCCAATACACAACCTCGCCAGAGCCGTTTCCCATCGCCGGTTACGGTGGTAGGAGGACGGCCACGAGGAAACACAACATTTAAGAGTACGTAGTTTGTTACCAGTAACAGACGACCAAGAAGCCTGCCAACGGGTAAGGACGGAGGAATGGATAACCGGGTAAAAGTCGGAATATGGAATACCTTTACGAGAGATGGGACAAGAGTGGACAGCTTCCTTGGCGGCAGCATCCGCACGCTCATTTAAAGACACACCAATATGGCTGGGAACCCAACAAAACTCAACCAACTTAAATTTACTGTGAACAAGAAACAGCCAATGCTGGATCTCGACAACTACTGGATGAACCGGATTAAAGGACCCAAGAGCTATGAGGGCACTACGAGAGTCAACAACAACTATAAAGGAATACTGACAATGAGAAAGCAGGAGACGAAGAGCATAGAGAATAGCATAAAGCTCTGCTGTAAAGATACTAGTCTCCGGAGGTAAGCGACACATATAAGTGCGATCAGGAATAACAACAGAGTAGCCAACACCGTGCACAGACTTAGACCCATCGGTGAAGACAGAAACGGAGTGGGAGTGAGAAGAAAAGTGCTCAAGGAAAAGGCGTTTTAGAACCGTAGGAGGGGTAAAAGCTTTAGTGATGCGGGTCAAGGATGTACAACACTGCGGAAGGGGGACTTTCCACTGGGGCAAAGAAGGAACAACACGAGGAGAAACATTAGAAATACGAACGGAAAGAGAATCCTGTAAGCGAGATAACCGAACAGAAAGAGGGAGGTGGTGAAGAGGAACAGGAATCGCAGGAGGGGTAAAAGTTAAAGCACGACAGAGGCGAGAGGAAGGATGTTGTAAGGACCGCGCAAGATAGCGAAGACAGTAGCGATCACGGAGATCCTGGAGAGACAGGAAGCTAGTGTCAACATACAAGCTAAGGACGGGAGTCGAACGAAAGGCACCAGAACTGAGGCGCAACTCAGTATGGTGCAAAGGATCAAGTCGGCGATGAGTAGAAGGAGAAGCAGACGAGTAAGCAGAGCAACCGTAATCGAGCTTAGACAGGACGAGAGAGGAATGTAAAGCAAGGAGAGTGCACCTATCTGTCCCCCATAAAGTATGGGACAATACCCGAAGGAGGGTAAGGGCCTTAGAGCACTCAACACGGAGGTAAGAGATATGGGGAGACCAAGACAAACGAGTGTCAAGGAATAACCCCAAAAGCTACACAGAATCTTTGTACTCAAGGGGATGACCATAAAGTGACAAAGAGGGACAAAGAACGACCGGTTTCCAAGTAAAAAACATGGCACAAGTCTTAGAAGTAGAGAACTTGAAGCCATGATCGGTGGCCCAAGACGACACGGCATCAATCGCAAGTTGAAGCCGGTGCTGAAGGAGAGGTGAATCATCACCCCTGACAGCAAAGGGAAAGATCATCGACATAGAGAGCGGAGAAGACACCTGAAGGAAGAGAGGAAAGAAGACCATTGAGGGCAACCAGAAAAAGAGTAGAGCTCAGAACACTACCCTGGGGCACACCTTCGTATTGCTGAAAAGAGGCAGAGAGAGTGGTACCAAGGCGTACCCGAAAGGAACGACGAGAGAGGAAGCTGCGGAGAAAGAGAGGGAGATGACCACGAAGGCCAAAAGAATGAAGCTGGGAGAGAATATGATATCGCCAAGTGCTGTCGTAAGCCTTTTCCAGGTCAAAAAGAACGGCAACAACGGAGGTCCTCGCAGCAAAAGCAGTACGAATATAGACCTCCAAGTTCACCAGGACATCTGTCGTGCTGCGGCACTTGCGGAAACCAAATTGAGAAGGGGGAGAGGAAGTGATAGTGTTCCAGGAACCACATCAGACGAACATTAACCATACGTTCAAAGAGTTTGCAGACACAACTTGTGAGGGCAATAGGGCGAAAGTCCTTAGGGGTAGTTCCCAGAGACCCTGGTTTGCGAACAGGGAGGACAACGGCATCGAGCCAGTCCTCAGGGACTGACGACGACTCCCAGATCCGATTATATAGACTCAGTAAATACTGAAACGTGCACGGAGGGAGATGACGAAGCATCTCATAAAGAATACCATCGGAGCCCGCCTGCCGTAGAACCGCAGAGGGCCCAGGGCAGAACGAAGTTCAGAGAGAGAGAAGGGATCGTTATAGGAAAGTCGAAGACGAGTGCAGAAATCTAAAGGACGAGACTCAAGGACAGGTTTACGAAGAAGGAAAGATTGGGGAAGATGAAGACCAGAGCTAACAGAAGAAAAGTGGGAACCCAGTACTGAAGTGACCTGCAACGGGTCCGCCATGGAGGTGAAGGACCGGGGAAACATCGGGAACGAAGTTACCCGCTATCTTGCGGATACGCTTCCAGATCTGTGGCAAGGGAGTTTCGGACGTAATTGTGGAAACATAAGATGCCCAACATTTATGTTTAACCGTATGGATGGCCCTACGGGCCACCTCACTCGCTTTCCGAAAGAAAAGAAAAGAATCAGCCGTCTGCCGGCGGCGGTGTTTCTTCCGGGCTGTATGCTTACAGCGGACAGCCCGAGCACAGTCTGCATTCCACCAGGGAACGCACTTCCGTGGACCCCGAGAGGAAGAGCAAGGAATAGAGTGGAGGGCAGCGTCGAAGACAGTGTCATAAAAAAGGAGGAGAGTGCGATGGAGAGGTTGAAAGGAGAAGTCAGAGAGAGCAGCACTGAGGGTAAATAGGTTCCAGTCCACTTTAGCAAACTGCCACCTAGGGAAGGAGAGAAAAGGGCGAAAAGAGAAAAAGGAAACAAGGATGAGGAAATGGTCACTGCAATGGAGGTCATCAAGAACCTGCCACGTGAAACCGAAGTAAAGAGAAGAAGAGCAAAGAGAAAGATTAAGACAGGAAAGGGTGCGAGTCCGAGAGTCCAAATGCGTGGGCTCACCAGAATTCAGAAGAGACAGGGAAGAAGAGAGGATAAACGGCTCAAGAAGGCGACCCCGGGTGTTCGTCAGAACATCACCCCAAAGGAAATGACGACAATTGAAATCTCCCAGTAGGAGCACAGTCTCCAGCAAGGAGTCCAGTAAGTGTTTCAGATCAGGAAGAGAAAGCGGGACACTCGGGGGGAGATAAATGGAACAAACAGTGTATCATTTCCCCACAAAGATACGAGCAGCAGAACAATGGAGAGGCGAAGGAAAAAGTAAGGAGACAAAGGGAACATCAGAGCGAATCAAGAGAGCAGAAGAGTTAGGAGCCCTAGCAACAGCTGGGGGGGGGGAGAAAGGAATAGCCACGAAAGCGACCAGGACGAGCACCAAGCATCGGCTCCTGGAGACAGACACAAAGAGGCGAAAACCGCAAAATCAGAAGTTGGAGTTCGAGGAAATTGGCGTAATAACCTCGAACGTTCCATTGAAGAATAGACATCGACGAGAAGAGAAAAGACAACAACAGAGAACAAGGAAGAAACAAAGGCAAAAGAGCAACAGAGCACGTTAAAGAAGATCAGGGTCAGCAAAGTCAGGGTTAGGGGGCATGGGTAAACTGAGCAAAGACGGAGGGAAGGAAACGGGAGAACAGACTAGAGGTGAGCGGGCGGGGTCCGGAGGAGGAGGAGGAAGAGGAAGAGACAACAGAGAAGAGCAGTCAAGGACAGCAGAAGGAAGAGGGAGAGTAGAAAAAGGGGAGTGCACCTCAGCAAGGGCAGCAACCGAGAGGGAAGAGGGGGCCAAAGAAACCTCCATAAGCAGGAACAGGGGCGCAACCACTGAAACGGGAGGGGAAGGAGCTATAGAGTCAGTAGTAGGGGCCAAGGAAGAGAGCGAAGCCTTCTTACCCACCGGGGAGAAGGAAGGAGAGGAGCCAGGCTTACGCTTCTGACTTAAAGAGACCGGTGTCCCAGCAACTACGTACCAAGGAACGGATTCCAGCGTCTAAACAGGAGAAGCTGAACGAGAGCACACACGATGGCCGTTAAGAGGGCGATGGACATCAGCCCGCACCGACAGGCGGTGGGGAGAGTCAATAGAAGGAGGAGAAAGATGGGAAGGAGGATCGGAGGGAGACGAGGAAGAAGACACAGGAGACATGACAGACCGGGTAGAAAGAAGGGGAACCTCAGACAGAGGACCTGGAGGGGAACCCGTAGGGACAGAACTCAAAGGAACAGAGGAGAGCGCAGTGGGCATATCAGGGTCAAAGGCCCGAAAACGGTTGTGAGTCTGAGGAAGGTGGGGAAGGACTAGGAGAGGAAGAGCGCAACACACGAGCATAAGAGACGTAAGCATAAGGCGGGAGCCGGCGAACCTGGCGCCTCGCCTCAGGAAAAGATAAACGCTCCCGGTGCTTCAAGGTGAGGACGGCTGCCTCAAGCTTGTAATGGATACACGCACGAGAGAAAGTAGGATGGGCCTCACCGCAGTTGACGCAGCGAACCTGGAGAGAAGTGCACTCGGACTTGGAGTGACCTTCACCCCCACACAAAGGACAGAGAGAGACAGTCCCAGAGCAGCGGAGGGCACCATGCCCAAACCTCCAGCACTTGTTACAGAGCCTAGGAGAAGGAATGTACTCCTGAACAGAGCACCTGGCACCAGCAAGAATGACAGAGGGTGGAAGGGTCCTACCATCAAAGGTAATCTTCACAACCCGAAGGGGTTGACGGCGACGACCACGAGGGTGACGAGTAAACGTGTCAACCCAGAGGACAGAATGGCCTTGGGCATCGAGGATATGCCGAATATCATCGTGGCAGTCCTGCAGATTCCGAACACTGGTCGCAACATGGGGTGGGAGGAGAATAGCGCCAACACTGGCATTCAACTGAGCGTTCTTTGAGACCCGAACAGGGGTCTCGCCAAGGCAGGATAAGGCCGCCAAGCGGGAAGCTGCATCCTGAGGAGCAGCAGCAACGACACGTGTACCGAGACGAGTGGGGTTGAAAGTAATGGAGGCATCCACGGAATCAACAAGATGTCGATGGAGGGAGAAATCGTCAGGAGGCGCAGAATCAAGAGGGAGGAGATCAAAGTATTTGGCCCACGAAGCGGGACCAAACAAGGCTTGATAGGTATCAGAACGGGAAGGAATCGAGTAAGTGCGGCCGTGTCGAGGATGGCGTTGAGAACCCCGAGAGAGACAGAAGGGTTAAAAGGCGCAGTAGTTACAACTAGAGATGGAGCCGTGCCAGGGGATGAGGTAGTCACCACTGGGGGCTTGGGGCTCGACCCAACCACAGAGGAGGGAGGGGAGCCGAGGGGAGTAGTCAGAGGCCAAAAGAGGAGCAAGGTCGGGGCCCAATGCAGCGGAGGCTACAGAGCTCGGTCTTCCAACACGGACCGACTCGGGGGCTTGGTCGCCCACCCCACGAGCCTGAGAAGGTAAAGGAGGAACAGAACACAACATAGGTACGAACCATAAACATTCATTCACAAATGTGCCCCCACACCCACCATGGAGCCACAATTAGAGGCAGGACACCCAACAAGAAGATATCGCCGATCATGCCGGGGCCTCCTAGGGGTGCGTCGTGAGTATATGCCCCACAAACGCCACCTTAAGAACCGTCAGTCCGTCGAGATCGGGTTCAGTGACGAAAGGGGGATTGACAATCAAAGGTTCCCCTCGCTCTCAACGTTTTGTAATAGAGTTCTATGGGTGCAAGAGTATGCCTCCTCAAGCACCCGGGCGTCAAAATAGAAGAAGTCCAAAGGAATAACCCAAACACGCAAAAGGTCGGCAGGAAATGACAAGCAGAAAGGAGAAGAGGGGGGAGAAAAACGAAACAGAAGGAAAAGTTGTTCAGCAAAATTTGAGAGGACGGCAGCAGGAGCACAAGGCTACAAAGGACAGAGGACTGTCCCAAGGAGCATCACACTCCGGCAGCCGTCCACTAAGCCCACCTCACGGCATCAACGAGCTGAACGGGGAGGGGGTCACCATGGTTGAACGGGTGCGTCCAGGTTCCACGGTACTCCTCTACTATATGGGTACCGAGGGCACAGTGTTTGGTTTCTGGGGTGCAGGATCTGATGCCTCAGCCTTGTGCGTTTACTAGTAGTAATGTGTCTGATGACGTCAAGCTCATTTGGGAGGCGTACTGCTTGCGGTTTCCGGTGCGGGAGTTTCCCGATAAATAGGCGTAGTGGTTGTGTTAGCATTTTATGGTCCCTGTACATTTATCATTGTTGCTGTGTCCGCTGAATGTATATTTTGTTTCCATGGTTTTGCTCACCTTGTTTAGGCGTTTGTGTTTATTGTTTTGTTTTGTGTTTTGTTCATACTGTGCTGTGGTTTTCCGTGTGTGCTCGACTGTTGTGTTTTTGTGGTGTTTTGTGTGTGTGTGTGCTTTCTGGTGTGTGTGTTTTGGTGTTTTTTTTGCCGGGTCCTGCGTGTTCCTGTATTTTATTTCATGTGTGTGTGGGGTGGGGTTGCCGCTTGTTCCCAGTTCCTGCGTGTTCCCGTCGGGCATTCGAATCTTTGTACTGTGTTTGCCGAGTGTTCCATGGGTTATGTGTGTGTGCTTTTTAATTTTTTAATTTTGTAACTTTTGTTTATGAGGTTTCTTTTGATCCCTTTTTTGGTTTTAATGTATAAAACTTGGCGCGCTCCGTCTGGGTTGTGCAGGTTCTTATTGGGTGTTCTTATGTCTTTCACTTTTTTGTTTCATGTTTTCTCATTTACGTTTTTGCTCCGACATTTGTCCTCTGTGTTTTTTGTTATAATGTGTTCATTTGAGTTATGCATTATGATGTGACTATTGTATTTGTATTGTTCTAATGTTGCATTTAGTGATGTTGGTGTTCTGTTGTTGGGTGGTGTGGAGCTGGGGCTCGGTTTTCTTTTGGTGTTTCGGTGCCTTTATATTGTAGGCTTTCATTGTAATGTATTTTGTTTTACAAATAAAAAAAGAAAAAAAAGTCACAATGACCAAGCCACTGGTCTCACTGCGGTCTCAGAGTCGTCCTTAATTTTAATAAATGAAAACACTCAGGTCTCTGAATTAAATAAAACTTAGCTAGGTTAGAAACTTAGTACCACTACAGACAGCCTAAATTCTTAGCTAGGTTAGAAACTTAGTACCACTACAGACAGCCTAAGAACTTAGCTGGGTTAGAAACTTAGTATCAGGATATAAACAGCCTAAAA